>NC_081290.1:142252500-142552500 GCF_030435805.1 Mustela lutreola | reverse complement strand
AAAAAAGAAAATGTGAAAAGATTAGAGTGACCTACTAGGCACTATCAAGAGAGCTAACATACATATAATTAGAGCTAACACACATGTCCCAAAAAAGGAGGGAAGGACAAGAAAATGGTATTTGAAGAAATAATGACCAAAGTGTTTCCAAATTTCCTGAAAATTATATTATAAACACACAGATACCAAAACTGTAATAAGAATAAAAACAAGGCGGGGTGGGGGGGAGTGCCTGGGCAGTTCAGTGGGTTAAAGCCTCTGCCTTCAGCTCAGGTCATGATCCCAGGGTGCTGGGATTAAGCCTCCAATGGGGCTCTCTGCTCAGCAGGGAGCCTGCTTCCCCTCTGCCTGCCTCTCTGCCGACTTGTGATCTCTGTCTGTCAAATAAATAAATAAAATCTAAAAAAAAAAAAAAAAAAAAAAGAATGAACACAAGGTAACCTTACCAAGAAACATAATAAAATTGCTACAAATCAATGATGATTTTTTTTTTTAAAGTAAGCTCCACACCCAACACGGGGCTTGAACTCAAAACCCTGAGATCAAGATCCTACCAACTTAAAAGTGATGAAATCTTAAAAGTAGCCAGAGAACTAAAGCTTGATACAAAGAAGCTCAAGTATAACCACTTTAACACAATACAGTGTTTGTTATTACAATGCACCAATTTAAATATATTTCATCAGAACTAGATTAAGGATCAGGTGTAGCTGAGCAAGAGCACTAAAATAAGCCTAGAAATGCAACAAAAGTGGGGGAAAATATTTATTAGTATTCCTCTAAGAGGTAAGTAACCCGTGGCAAGAAGAAACAGTTTGCTAAGGCACCTGGAGTTCAAACTAAGTTGACACTATTGCCATTCACTGAAAATGACCACTAAATTGAATTTGTGAGTTATTCAAGTTTAAGGACAACAGTTAAACTACTCAGGTCAACAGAGAATCTAGGTGCCGCTACCTTAACACTCTTCCTTCTCTGTCCTTACCCTTTTCCTCGAATAAATGTTAAATGTATTTTGAAGACTAATAGTTTGAAGAAAGGCCAAGTAATAGCCTGCCTGGAACACCCAATTCTCTCAGTCTGCACCTGTGTCAGGTCATGGCAAAAGTAGCTGTTCAGACCTAAACACTACTTTAATTGATCTCTTCCGTTCAATTTGACATTTACCCCGTATAATAACAACAGTTGCTTAAAAGCCACTAATGTGTCTGAGGAGAGGGATACTTTCAAATATCAAAGAGTATTCCATTTTTTTTACCCATTGTCCTTTATCTCCTTGAAGTTTACTGAAGAATAGCTTTAGTTCTCGAACGGTCAAATTATAGCTAGCCAGCACTCCCAACATGTCAACCAAAAGATCTGGAAACAAAAGAAGACAATAAAACAATCAACTTATATTTCTTCAACTATTAAAATATACTGTGCTTATTTAAGAGTCTGAACATTAGAGCTCCACACATATTAGATGCTCAAATATTTCTGAAATAAATATTACTAAATAAGAGAAATACAGTATTTAAGAATCAAACTTTATTTCTTTACATCCAATGTACTACAGAAAAAAAAAAATCATACCTGCTATCATATTGTCAACTTTCTCAATCTTCCCAAGCACTTTCTCAACAAGACCTACTTCAGTGCAGACTTGAAGATTTCGTATGCTTTTCTTCAGAATCGCTGTAAACATGCTCCAGACCTCTGCTTGGCAAGTAATATCACACTTTTCTAGTAGGTCCACCATGCAGATGATACTCTCACCTTCTTGGATAATAAAATTCATTTCCAAATCAAATTGCCCTCCTACCAGCTTCCAAAAAGAGGGGAAAATTAAAAATATTAGTGCTTTTTTGATATAACTAGAGCACACTCCTCAGCTTTAGGTTGGCAGTAACTACCCATACACATTCTTCTCTACCCTCTACAACAAAAGGGCCCATAAATACACACACAGACACACACACACACACACACACAGTTCTTAAAAAATAAAGATTCTAAAGAAGCCTTCAAGTTAAGACACCACAAAGTCAAGCAAGACTTGTAATATACAAATGGAAATATTCTTCAACAGAAACAAATACAGAATGTCTTCAGTAAATCACTATGTACTGACCGGATACCAACAAAGATCTAACTTTTAGCTCTATAACTGCTTCTAATTTAGTATTTATGAATCATGAACTCTGTGAACTATCCACAACAACCTACCGGTGCTTTGCTGCTTATACAAAATACCAGCTCACAACAGAAATGAAAAGCTAAAAATGCTCAGAGTGGACACAGAGTGTAGCATTTATAATTGCCAAATTTCTAGTTTATTTTACCTACCGATTTTAGTCCCTTTCCTTCCCTGTCTATAACTAGGATAACTTAAATATAATCATACACCCAAAGTAGTAATCAAGAGAATTTATTTCATTGATACTATCAAAAAATCCATCCAGAGAAAGATATACTGACCTATCCCCACAATGCCATCTCACCCACAGCATCCTCCCACAGAGGAGAGTTTCTTAAATTTAAACAAATTCCAAGTGTTTAAAGGAATTGAAATACTTTTATAATTACCTCTGCAGAGCTATCCTTATTAACTAGGATTTTAAAAGACATCTGTCAGAAATACTACATACAAGATTCACCTATACTCCTGTCCTTCTGAGTATGTCTTAGTTTTTCATTATGCATTCCTAAACCCAAAAAGAGGCCAAGAATTGGGAAAGTGAACTTACAAAACAAAATCCAACAGCTCATAAAAGAATAACAGACACAACCTAATAGAGACTTTTCTTTACTCCAGAAAAGCAGGGAAAGTTCAGAATTAGACAATCAATTAAAACTCCTTGAAGCCAAGGATTGATGTCTCCCAGCTCCTGCCAAAGAAACACACTGCCAAGAGAAAGAAAAAATGGAAAAATGAACAACATGAAGCAGCATGTGCATATAGGAGATAGGAATTCCTGGCTAATGCAGTGGTAAAAGCATTCGATTCTTCTGGGAAAGCTCTGGCAGAGATTTTAGTGTACAGTACTGTGTATCATCAGGAACATCTAGCAAAAGCAAAGGAGCACTGGGTTTCTGCTAAAAGGGCCTCTCGGTGTCACTGGGCCAATTCCCCTACCTACATGGTCGTGGCTATAAAGTATACATGCATGGCTCCCTAATCCACCCCAAAATTCTATTAACTACAGAATAACTCTTTTTTAATTTGTTTTTGTAAAGATCATCTGCTTGTCCGGTCTTTAACTTTTTATCCTGAAATAATTTCAAATATTCAAAAAGCTACAAAATAGTATAGAATTCCTATATACTCTTTACCCAGCTTCCCCAAATGTGATTATATTATATAATCCTAAATCATTAAAACAATAAACAACATTGATAAAAAAGACTAGTGACAAATTTACAGATCTTACTCAATCACACTAAAGTCCTTTTGCTGATCCATGATGAGCATCCCTTTAGTCTTCTCCAAACTAAGACTGTTACTCAGGCATTCTTTGACTTTCAAGATTTTGATGTTTTTAAGCATATTTGCCAGATATTTTATAGATGGAAAGTATCCCAGCATGATGGATGTCCTTAGCATACCATTTCAATGGTATCTCATGTAAATACACCTCACTATTGGTAAAGTTAGCTTTGATCACTTGTTTAAGGTGGTGTTTGTCAAATGTTTTTCATTTTAAGGTTACCAGAGGGGTACTTGGGTGGCTCAATAGGGTAACCATCTGCCTTCAGTTCAGGTCATGATCTTAGGGTCCTGAGATCAAGTCCAGCATTGGGCTCCCTCGTAAGCAGGAAAGTCATCTTCTTCCTCTTCCTCTCCCTGCTCATGCTTGCTCGCGCGCGCTCTCTCTCTCTCTCTCTCTCTCTAATAAGATCTTCAAATAAATAAATAAATAAATAAATGTTACTATATTTCATGTTTAAATTATTACACATCTTGTGGAAAACACCTTGAGACTAGGCAAGTATCTTGTTTCTCGCCATACTTTGTACAACAAAATCCAACAGCTCATAATAGAGTAAACCACAACGGAATAGTTATTCCAGTTTTATGCATCCACTGATGGAGCTTACCTCCCACTGCTATTACTGTGGCATTGCTAAATAGTTTTATATTTCCATCATACTTTTTTATTAATTGTAAAAGACTTCCTTTAATAATAAAATATATCAACCACACCTGAAAAGCCAGCATCATGCTCGCACAGGAAAATTGAAATGAGTCTCATGAAAGTCAGACACAAGATTAGGATGTGACTATCATCACCATCATTTGGTATTATTCTGGAGGCACAGAAGATACATTGTCCAAAAGGTGGCAATGTATAAATATCAGAATGGAGGAATTTAAATGACAATTACTCTGAGATGATGTGATTTGTGTCTGGGAAACCAAGTACTTCAACTGAAAAATTACTATAAGTGAGAAAAGTATTTGGTACTGGAACTACTGACACAATTACCAATATGAGTCAATCTTCTCTTGCAAAAGTAGATCAATAGATAGATATAAATAAATAAGCAAACCAACGAACTAACCAATCTCAAAAGAATTATATTAAATAGAAAAAGGCACACACAAATAGCTACTACCTTAACAACTAGAAATTTATACTACGGATACATGTAGGTAATGATGTTAGATACAAGAACTTCATTATGACACATTTTGAACAGAAAATACAAGCAACAATCCCCCCAAAAAACATTATCAGATAACAGTTAATAAAGTTGTATATGACTATATAATGCAATATGATGCAGCCAATGAAAAGAATGAGGCAGCTCCATCTGACATGAAAAAAAATCTCTAAAATACGTTACTTAGGTGAGAAAATCAAGATGGAAGAAAAGGTGAACTGTAAGCTACAATGTGAATGTAAAACATGTATATACACAGGCATATATACAAGAACGATAGACAAGAAACTAAAGAGTGATTGCCTCTGAAAAGGCACAGAGCATCTGGGCAGAAAGAGCAAAGGGATAGTTTTTAGTACATATATGTTCGGACATATCCCACAGAGGTCTAAACAGATCAAAAGTCTAGTTACAACTAATTTAGGAGACCTTACCTTCACCCTAATATTACTTACATCAATCTTTCATTTTAATCTGTGTTTATTTCTGCCAGTAACCACCCTTACAAGAAGCTACAGAATTAATTTTTGAAAGTAATTTCCAAAAAAACCCAAATATTTCACCAGCTTTTAAATTGAGTTTACAGTGTGAGAGCAGTATCCAGACAGGTGTTTTAAATATTTTTCCATTGCTTTAAATATTATAAAATATACCTTTCAAGAAGAAAATTGATGGCAGAAATTGATATATACAAATGTGTGGCATATTTGATATACTATATATATGCATATCTATTATACCTAAAAAGCATGTACAGGGTCCAAAGTGTGTCATGTTAACCCTTTCTAATAGTTATTTGAAGCTGATCAACCTTCAAAACACAAATTTGTTTTCAATGACAAGGATCATAATCCAAGTCTAGGCATTGGCTAGTTATTATCTGAGCTGTAGTAATGGCTCTGCACCACAAAATGTAATCTTCCCAAATGTCACAGTAAGTTATGAATATCTGAGCAGCCTAATGCGCTTTACTAGCCGTGAAATGTGAAAATGTAATCTTATTACCTTTTTTATGGTTGTATTTTTTTGAATAATGTAGCCTAGAAACTGATGTATAGTCTTTTTCTGCATTTTAGCATGATTTGGTCTCCTATGCTATATAGAACATTTTTCACAACTCTCCACTTCAACATATTTTAGTCTTGGCCTGAACTTCATAAACAATTTTTATAGCAACCTTCAGGGTGGCATAACATGCTTTCTATAGGTTATAGTTTAATGTACAAGATTATAGAAATTTTAAAGCATATTACTCAAAGAATTCAAAAAAACCTTCACAAGTTATGAATCAGGATTTTAATTGGGCATGATAACTACTATCATCAGTGGATATATTAATAAAATAAACTAAAATTAAATATCACTAAACCTAAGTCACTTGTATTTTCAGAAAACCAAGAAACACATATGGACCAAAAATAATTAACTTCAATAGATTTATACAACTGGGAAGACTGTAATACAGAGAAAATTCAAATACTTTAAAGTAAAGCTGTATTTGCCATGGAATCTTGCTAAATTCTTCCTCAGAGATATGGCCACAGTAAGGTAGAGCAGAAAAACTGGAGAGAGCACAATCACATCTTATGTCCCTAACTAGATATTTTCTACTTCTTGTGACAAATCACCTTTTATCTCTGGACCTGTCTACTTGTTCGTAAAACAAGCCAAATAAAAAGTAAGCTTCTTTTATATATGTGCATCCTTCAAAGATGTATTTACTTTTTTTTTTTTTTTTACTTTTTATAAAAGTGCTACCGTCAAGGTATCCAATTTATCCCTAAGAATCCATTCCTAAGTGAATGTGACCATATACATGTTTATAGTCACTAGAAACTTATTAATAAGGAGAAGTTGAGGGAAAATTACAATGATGTGGTCTCCCAACTTACATTTTCTTCTTCTTACGTAATAAGAGTTTCTAGTTTTGTACATGAGGCCCAGGCAAAAAAAAAATTCACTTTCCTTGAAGTTACCAGCCATGTCACCAAGTTCTGACCACAGAGAACAGGCAGTAATATGTGCAACTGCTGGGCTATTACTCTTAAAGAACACAACTCATCTTTGCAACTTTCCTCTTCCACTTACATAAGCAACTGGGAAATGGCAAGAACTAGAGTAGCTATCCTGGAATCTATGCCATAAGACTCATGGTGAATGTAATAGAGCAGAAAGACCTATGGATATAGACAACCCATTTCATAAAGAATTTGTACACATAAAGATCTGTACATGAACATTTACAGAAGCTTTATTCATAATCACCAAAAACTATAAACATTCAAATGTCTACCAACTAATAAATGGATAAACAAGTTGTGGTACAACCATACAACAGAATACTAATCACTAATAATAAGGAAAAATTTAATGATACCATTAACGATGTGAATTAATTCAAAAACATTATGCCAAGTCAAAGAAGTTAGTCACAAAAGCCACATATTGTATGATTCCATTTATATGATATTCTGGAAAAGGCAAACGTATAGGGAGAGGAACTCGATCAGTGGTTCCCAGAGGCTGGGAAAAGCACAGAATTAACAACAAAAAAACATATGAAGACTTTTGGGAGGTAATGAAATTTTCGGTATCTTGGTTGTGATACTGAATCCACAAATATATCCGTCTGCTGAATTTTAATTTCACAAAACTATACATCTAAGAAGGGTAAATTTAACTGAATGTCTTAATAAACCTAAAGTTTAAAGTAAATTAAAAAAAAAAAAAAGCTCAAGCCATGTGCCAGTTGTATCAAAGGCAAGAGAAAAAGTAAGATCCTCCAACTAAAGGCAACAATGTAGAATTAAGAAAGTGAAGTTGGGACGCCTGGGTGGCTCAGTTGGTTAAGCAGCTGCCTGGGATCGAGTCCCACTCAGGCTCCTTGCTCGGAGGGGAGCCTGCTTCTCCCTCTGCCTCTGCCTGCCACTCTGTCTGCCTGTGCTCGCTCTCTCTCCCTCTCTCTCTCTCTGACAAATCAATAAAATCTTTTAAAAAAAAAAAAAAAAGAAAGCGAAGTCATGGAATACAAGAAAATTAAAGAAAAACTTTGCTATCTATAAATCAGTCAAAAGGCATGTTCTAGTGATAACAAATTATCCTTATAGTTTTCAAAATCCCCACATGTACTAGAAAGTAACAAATAACATCTCTTCTCTCACTGTTCACTGTACCTTTCATAAGAATTAAAAAATTTCACTAAACTATAGGACATGTCTACAAAACCAGTATCAAGGAAAAGATTTCCAGTCTGAGAAATACTGGACTAACAAGGCTAAAGATGTTCATAGGATAGAACTCCCAGAGATTTACTACTTTATATGTTTCAAAAAGATATATAACCAATGCATGGATTTCCCAAAATTTACTTGACAATGTAATCTTTTTTTCTTTTTTTTTTTTTTCCGCTAGATTTTCAAGGAATAACATTCATCAAAAGCTTTTTTGAGAAACACTGGATAATGTAATATAATTGTGTTCTTAAAGCTTATTATATGAATATCACAGCATTAGCTATGTTTTACAGAAACATTTAATAGGCTTTCCAAATTGTCAGGTGAATGATTTAAAGTAACCTATTTGTTTTTTTACAAGTTCTTTTCTGTGATTCACAGAATAATCAAAGAAAAAAATCTCAAATTAAGATTACTTTAGGGGACAGAAAATATGAACAATCAAAAGTAACAAAACTGTCACTTTCTCTACAATCCAGTCCACAAGTCCAGCAAGACAGATGTCCTCCCACACAATTAGGGTTGTTCAAAGTGCCAAGAGAGTTCAGCTGGACTAACAGGTAAATTTCAAAGCTAGGTCATTAAGAACTTAATGGCTTCCCTTGTATCACTCATTCTAAGAAAAATTCAGTCACCATGTCATGAAGATACTCAAGTAGCTATATAAAAGGCCCACTTGGAAAGTAACTGAGGTCTCCAGCCAAAAGCTTAAACCAACATGCCAATCATGTAAGTAGTTTAAAAGCAGGTCTTCCAGCTCCCGTTGAGCCTTTAGATGACTGCAAACTCAGCCAACATCTGAAATGCAACCTCATGACAGATGCTAAGTCAGAACTGTCCAGCCAATTTGCTCCCAAATTCCTGACCCACAGAAACTTTGAGCTGATATTTATTACTGTTTAAGCTATAAAGTTTGGGGATAATTTGTTACACAACCAACAGATAACTAATATGATTACAAATCAATCAGTTAATAGTAGTTGGGAAAAACTTTTTTACTCTATATTTCTATACTTCAATTTTTAAAATTCTAACACAAAATAAATAATTTAAAAATACAAACAATACAATATACATACATTGATTACTATAAAGCTATGTACTGTAAGGGCCTATTTAGCCAGAGCGGCCCCACCTCCATTGAACAGCCATTTTGTTGTTTATGCAATAAAACTTAAAATTGACCCTGTCCCACCCCAGGGGAACTTACTCAAAAGCAAGTCGGGGAAACCAGTCCCAGGTAACAGCCCAAATACAAGGGTGGGTTAGGTCAAGTGGATAATGGCCCAAATACAAGGATGGGTCAGGTCAGGTGGAGAAATTCTATCAGTGGGGGCACATACTGTCTCCCAGCTACCAAGGTGATAGGCTGGTTCAAATGTCTACTAGGGTAAACTGTAATTCAATTGGTCACCTAGCATGACTGTGCAGCTTTCTCTGTGTGTTACAACTTCATTGGCCACCTGTGCGTGGCCAGGCCCAACCACGTGGCCTTTGCTCTATAAAAGCTAGTCTATGAAACAGAGAAGGGTTGTCCTCTCTGTAAGGGGCAGCCCCGACTGTTCTGTTTGATGGTCGGTCTGATTCTTGATGCTTGGCACAAAATAAAGCTTTGCTTGATCTTCGCTTTGTATCAGTCTCACTCCTTTGACCACGGACCCATTATTGGGGGACCCAACAGTACAATATAAGCACTTTATGTGAATTATCATCTTTAATTATCTCTCATAAAAAAACCCACAATGATCTTCACTTAATAGATGAGGAACCTGAAACATAACTTGCCTAAACTCACAAGGTACTAATGCAGCTGAACCAGGCTTCTGACACTGCATAACAATTGTATATAATAGATTGTAACAAATAATTTAGACTGACTAACCCAGCATCTCTTCTCCAAAGTCTTATAACTGATGAGTGAATACATATTTATTTCAAGAATGAAACCAGCATGCCTGGCTGGCTCAGTTGGTAGAGCATGCAACTGCTGATCTCAGGGTGGTGAGTTCAAGGCCCAAGCTGGGTATAGCACTTACTTTAAAACACACACACACACAACGAAAAACCTTATTTTAAAAAGAGTAGAATGCAACAGTAATTAGTTATTTGAAAGCTATTAAGTTTATGTATAAAAACATTAAAGAACTCAAAAACTTTAGCAGCTTCCTCTTGTTTTCTGCCACTAGAGATTAGAAAGATAAATGCTCTCCTTTCCAGCATCCTTAGCATCTGAATAGCCATGAGCCAATCTGGGCAAAGAGATATGAGAAGTGCTGAATGGTGGGAACATCAGCTTGCTTGATGAAAGGAAAACAGATGTAGCTGTCCTAACTTTTTGCTCTTTTACCTTCTTCCCTCCCTAGAACAAAGATGTGATGTCCAAAGGCACAGTAGCCATCTTGATATCATGAGGCTTTTACAAGCACAAGCAGAGACAAAAAGCCAGTATGTTAAGAATGGTAGAAGGAAAGGTAGAGAGTGTTTAGCTCCTAAAGCCTTATTAAGCAGAACCACTAATACCAGCAACTGCCTACCAAATCCCTCGTTATGTGAGAAAAATAAAGCCTCTATTTGATGCAGCTGCTATTAAATGTGTATTCTACCGCTTACAGAACACAAACCTAATATATAGATATTCAGGAAATGGTGCATAAATGAAAGAATGGGTTATCAGAAAAGCTATCTTGGACAACTCCTTGTTTTAAATAGGACTCAGAACTGCATTTAACTTAGATGACTAAAATTCATTTTGCATGTTAGAAACTCTTTTTATCACAGTTATAACCAAATACAATTAAACTGAATACATGCAACAGAAGTAAAATGATGTTTAGCAATTCTATTACATGAAATATATCTCTAGATAAACAACAACTGCTGTTGTATTACATTTATCTAAATAATATAATATTTCAAGAAGGCTAATTTTAATGAGATAAATGATATAATAATACCAAATTTTCACAAAGATATCGGTGGATACTTTGGAATCAAAAGAGTAAAGACTACAGGTATTAAATTTATTTAAATGAAACAATGCAAGCTCTGATAAGTAAGAGGCAGGTTTTAAAGTCTAATAACAAAAAAAAAACCTGAATATACCTTGGGGACTATAATTGTGGTAGTAATAAATTATAATATATATCATTTAAGGAGAATAATAATGCTTAGCAGAATATGCCAAGCCTCAGGGTGCCTGGATGGCTCAGTGGGTTAAAGCCTCTGCCTTCAGCTCAGGTCATGATCTCAGGGTCCGGGGATCAAGCCCCATATCAGGCTCTCTGCTCAGCGGGGAACCTGCTTCCCCACCCTCCACCCTGCCTCTCTGCCTACTTGTCATCTCTGTCAAATAAATAAATAAAATCTTTTTTTAAAAAAAAGAATATGCTAACTCTCTATTAACCAAAATGTTTGAAGAATACAGAAGCTCTGTTTACTGAGTTTTATTATTATTTGAGAGTTAATCAGAAAAAAAAATTTCTATCTCAAATATTATATGTTAAATGTTTAAGTATATAGGAACAGATGCCCATCTAGGACCTAACTTTAATATAAAGTTTAAGATCATTTAACCTAAGTGAATTTTACTTTCAAATATAGAAGAAATGAGAATAACTACTACTGAAAATATTTAGACAAAAATGAAAAGACATTATCAATGAAAAAAGCAGCTGATCTGGCAAGAGGACAATTTTTGAGAAGAGAAAAATGAAATTGAGAAAAAAATACAGCCAGACTTTGAAATCATACTCCACATCTCTGCATTAGGAAGAAGGCAAAGAAAAAATTCAAACAAGAATGGCTAACAGTATGAACTTTGGCATGAAGTTATACTCTATATAACCCTGGACACTGGACAGTTCTTTTTTCTTTTTTTTTAAACATTTTATTTATTTATTTGACAGACAGAGATCACAAGTAGGCAGAGAGGCAGGCAGAGAGAGAAGAGGAAGCAGACTCCCTACAGAGCAGAGAGCCCGACATGGGACTCGATCCCAGGACCCTGGGATCATGACCTGAGCTGAAGACAGAGGCTTTTAACCACTGAGCCACCCAGGTGCCCTGGACAGTTCTTTTTTCATCTCAAACATCCAATCACTCTAAGAACTGGGAGGCATACAGATCTCAGTAAAGGCAGGATCCAGTAATTCAACCACTTATAAAAATATCATCTACAAAATTACATGTAGAAAAGCTCAGAATGATATAAAATTATATACTGAAGCACTGTTTATAAAAATAAAACACTGGAAATAGCCTAAATATCCACCAATACAGAAACAGATATATAAACAATGGTACAACCATGTAAGAGGGAATACCATGCAGCATTTAAAAAGAATATAAATCTATATGTGTTGGCATGTGAAGATATTCAAGACCTACTACTAAATTTACAAAACAGTAGGTACAGAATGGTAACATTTCTTTAATAATGCAATAATATTTTAAATTAAAGAATATGAAAATTCAGCTTCAGTGTCAGTATCAGGCCCAATTACACACCACTAAAGGCATTCCTAAAATTTAGGGGTAAATTATTGTATTACCAAGTATATTATCATCATAAATAACCAGCATAACAATATCAGTAATATGAAAAGGATGAGTCATTTGGATTTAACACATTCACTCTAAAATACAGGCATTTGGGGGATAATAATCTCTTTATATGTGTTATATATATTAAAGTCTATCAGGTAACTGAGGAATAAATGTCTATTTCCTCTTGTACGAAAACTAATTAGTTTTATGAAAGCTATTGATTATACACACAAAAATAACTGAGAACATGGGCGCTAAGTCGAGCAACCGTCTTCAGCTCCCGTCGTGACCCTGGGGTCCCAGGATCAAGTCCTGCATTGGGCTCCCTGCTTAGTATGGAGTCTGCTTCTGCCTCAGACCCTCCTCTCTCAGGCTCTCTCTCACATTCTCTTTCTCTCTCAAACAAATAAATAAAAAAAATTTTTTTTAATAAAATAAAAATAAAAAATAACTGATCACACAAATAGCTAAATAATAAGAAAGCAGACTGTCATTAATGTAAGTTTAAAAGCTGCAGAAAAAAACTGCAGGAAGAACATTATATTCTTTTTTTTAAAGCAAAAAAAAAAAAAAAAAGTGTTCACAAATAGAGCAAAAGCCTGTGATAACTGAATTCAAATAACTGGTTACTGTCCTTTGCCCCACCCACACTTTGCCATCAAAAATCTCAACTGGTAGGATAAACATCAATGGATGGAGTACAGAATTATAAGAAAATGCCTCCTAATCATTTCACACTTTCTCAGTTCAGCTGTGTACAATAGTAAATTTCACTGTTATTTTACTTTTGTGCTTTTTAAAACATACAGACAAAAATTACTGAATTTAATCTCAAGATAGCACCATACTAAATTTTAAACAACTGAATTTTTAGACTCCATCTGTCCTATTATGGCAGAGTTTTAGTGTATATAAATAATAGCAAAATACAAAATAATAAGAGATTAGCTTACATTATAATTTAATTCATGTACAAATCTTTAAGATCATTCCTAACACTGAAAAAAAACACAGTAAGTCTTTCCCTTAGTCAGTAAATGGAAGAGAAGAAAGTAATTTCACTATGTTGATGGCAACATAACCATCAGCCTTTGCTTTACAACAACCTTTATACTGAGAGTTAGCCAAAATAATATCTTACTCCTCAGTCAACATCAGCTGAAAGGCTATTTAGGCTTACAAATGTGCATTCAGGCACCTAGGGGCTCAGATGGTTAAGTGTCTGCCTTTAGCTCAGGTCATGATCCCAGGAACCTGGGATCAAACCCCGGCAGGAAGCCTGCTTCTCCCTCTCCCACTTCCCCTGCTTATGTTCCTCTCTTTCTGTATCTCTCTCTGTCAAATAAATAAAAAAATTTTTTAAAAGGTGCATTCAGTGACCACAAGAACAATGTACCACTCCACATTGCCAAGAAAGTATTCTCTGAATTAGAATATGAAATGTATAAAAATATAATAAAATGTTCAATAAAGAAATTTTCAGTAAGAATTAAAATCTTCTATGAAGTTTTACAAGTATTTTTATATCTCCAAAATTCCTTCTAAGATGATGATATTTGGTTTTACCCTCATACGGATTTTCCCAATCAGCCAAAGGTCTATTTTATACCCCTCTAACATACATATATCATATTTATGCATTATGTATGACAGTATATCTATAGAAAGAGCCTGAGGAATATATATCAGATTACTAGTAGTGATTATCTTGGAAGATGGGGGTACAAGGATTTTTACTTTCAAAATCATGCATTTATGACACATTTCCATGTTTCAAAATAAGTATATATTTACTTTAAATCTAAGGGGAAAAAATAAGATATTTTAATCCTCTCAGTATGCACTGAATATTTATGTGGAAAACTAGACAGGAAAAAATAATGGTTCTTAGTTTGTACATTACTGGGAAATATCAAACTGTATGCAATTGATGTATCCCATCAAAACTGAGGTAATGAAAGCTCCTACAAAGTAAGGATGTAAAACAGAAATCAGGTATACAGTACCAAGTACCACCAAGGACAGATGAGTAAAATATCATTATTTATGTTTAGGTATGAGGTCTCAGTTTTAATGATAGTAAAGTACTTTCATGGGTCACTCCGAACTGTATGTTGTCCAAGATCTTTTAACCATAAGCCGTAAATTATACCTTTAGAGTTTTCAGAAACACATCTCCTCTTAAACAGTGTTTAAGAGCATATCCTCTGGAGCAAGACCAGATTTGACTTCTAGTTCTACCAGATACCAAGTGTAAGGCCAAGGCCAGGATAGTTCGCCTCTCTATGTCTCATTTTCTCATTTGCAGAATTAGAGTAATCATGGTACCCATCTCCTAAAGTTGTGAGGGTTTAATGAACTAACACATATCTCAATTAATGCATATCCTCTTAGATGAAGATATAAGAACTCACACTTCTTTCTACTTGCTACTAAAACTCTCACTTCAAGAATAGCATCTTCAAGTTCGATCCGTAGCAGGAACAGAGAACACACCCCAGAGAGTTCTGAGCAGCTCCACCCCCAGTGGTCTAGTTGCCATCACACACTGTGAGAAGGTGCAGCTACGGCTTCTGGCCCATCACCATGACCTCTAACTCCCAGGAGTGAGGCAACTGTCCCCACCCTCTGCTATCCAGACACCAAGGGGGACACCTCCAGGAAGCGTGCAGGGAGTAGAGGAGGAGCCTAGGCCATCTCACATCCTCTGGCACCTGTGGGAAGGGACAGCAAGATCATCACAAAGAAGGTTTTAGGAACAGTAAAATGGTTCAATGTATAAGAAATTAAAATGGTTTCATCAAGAGGAATGACACTGAGAAGATGTATTTGTACACCAGACTGCCATAAAGAAGAATAACCCCAGGAAGTACCTTCACAGTGTAGGAGATGCAGAGACTGTACAGTTTGATGTTGGAGGAGGAAAGAATGTGGAGGGAGCAAATGTCACATAGGCTCTGGCAGAGCTCTAGCGCAAGGCAGCAAACATGCAGCAGACCAAAACCATTACCTACACTATCCTTCACAGCAGTCCTCCCCACAATTACCCACAGAATTACCAAAATTGTGAGAGTGGGGAGAGAAAGAGGGCCGGGAGAGTGCTCCCAAAACCCAGATCCCACTGAGCCAGGTCTTCTGCAGGTGACAATTCCCATCTAATTACATGCAGAGACCCAATGGATGTCAATCACAGTCTTCCAACCCTCCTGTGCATGGAAAAGTGTTAGAAAGCTGACAAGGTAGACCAGTGAGACAGGGTATGTATTGGGTTATATATCACAATTCTGCAGGGGTTCTCTTTGCCAAAGACAGCCTAGAGAGGGAGGCAATGAACAAAGTAAGGAAAATCAAGGAGATGAGACCCATGGTTAGCAGCCACCTCCATATCAATGCCAATGTAATTTTAATTACCCACGCAGATGTACAGAAAACCCTAAACATCACCATGGCAAAGAGACAAAAGCAGCTTATCCAGCAGCTGAGAGTTCATCTGTTCCCAAGGCTGAGCAGGTCTGGGCTGAGTAAATGCTGGCTTACCATTTACACTATCATCCGGTTTCCTCATCCAATAAAAAGAAATGAATATGAAATTCACCAATAAGAAGAAATGAATATGAAATTCCATCAGTAAGAAATGAACAAAAGATTGGAGCTGAAGACCTTAAGTACTTGCTTTTTGCCCAGTGGCCAGATAAACACAACTATCTGCATTATCTATGCAGCATGGGGTTTTTATTATTTTTACCTAAACATGCCTCTTTTTTGATAATGACAAACACGTTTAAAAAAAAAAAAAAAAAAACCTGCTTTTTCTCAATATACCCTTAAGGGTTTTTTTTTTTGGGGGGGGGGGGTTGTTTAAGATTTTATTTATTTATTTGACAGAGAGAGAGCACAAGTGGGCAGAGAGAGAGGAGGAAGCAGGCTCCCCGCGGAGCAGAGAGCCTGATACAGGGCTCGATCCCAGGACCCTGGGATCATGACCTGAGCCTAAGGCAAACACAACCCACTGAGCCACCCAGGAACCCCCACCCTTAAAGGTTTTTAAATTGTTTGATATCTGGTCAAATTGAGATTTTTTAAGAACTTCATTCTAATTTGTAATAAAATTGTACAATTTGATTTTTTTTTTAAAGTTGACAAATGGCATGCAGCTGTTAATAAGTCTTAAATTAATAATAATAATAATAATAATAATAACTACTTCACCTGATAGTTACAGGAAAGCTGTCATCTTCTGGTCTTCCTAGTGAATAGTCAACATACTAGCAATACACAAATTTAAAAAGCATATTCCACTTACAACAAAATATCACACTGTTGTAATGTACTAACTTAACTAACATCAAAGGAAGCTAAAAATGACAGTTCTTTATGTTGTACTTTTATCACTGTAATTTATAAGACCCTTCTTCATTATGTGATATCATCCAGTGTTAAGTCTTAACCCACAAAATGTTTTACACTCCAGGGTTTTTTTGTTCCTATCATTTTAACTATGTGACTGTAGTCCCTAAAACTCTTCAATACCAAACAATACTCAATGTCGCATCATAACCCTCTCATCATCAATCCTTTGCTGTTATTAATTTAACGAACACACTACCTCCACTGACAATAATCACCATCATGTTATACTCCATGACACTTTCCCAATATCTTAGATATACCACCATTCCAAGATATACAAATGCCCTACCATCTTCACCTTTCAGAATACTGCTTGATTGAAAACTAACTCACCACAGAGGGCACAATCATACAACCTCTCTCCTTTTTAAAATTATTAGTTTTTTAATCTAGACTTCCTAAGTCCAATTACTGTCAATGCTACCTACGAGGATTACACCTTAAATCATGAAATTATCCTACCTGAAATCTGAAAATATTAGTAACATACTCTAATCATAATTTTTTTGTACCTTCAAATAACCTCATCATCCTATTTCTGCTATACCTGTTCTTTCACATCACAGAGACTCCAGATACAGACTGTTGTACTTTATGTTACAGTACTTATGTACTATATCTGGAAGTCTCTGTACCACTCTACACTACTATAGCTCAACTTAGCTTCTTTCCCAGGTTTTAAACTCATGTGTCCTGCTGCTTGTAGACAACCACACATATTGCCTCAAAATAAACACAGCCAAAGCATAACTGATTATCTTCTCCCTGATCCTGCTATGATTGCTACCCCAGTTGGTAATTCTACCCACATGGCAGAAACCATGATGTCATCTTCAACTCAGCTCCTTTATACAATGTCCAATTAATTGAATGCTGATTCTATCTCCTAAAATTTCTTAAGTTTATCCCTCTTCCCCTTGCCTACCCTCACCAAATTAGCTGAGAACTCCTTTATTACACACAACTGTCAGAATACTTGGTCTACTAGATTATATGTCCATAAAATACAGATGACTATACACATGGCTATGGACTTTGGTTACCCTGTAGGAGGTCAGAGGATAAACAGACTATGGGGAGGAAAAGACAGAAGACAGAACAAAATTGAAAAAGATAAAGAAAAAATAAGAACCTACTTATAATTATATACACATATATAGCATGTATGTATGTAAATAAAATTATATATGTGACTCTATGCATAAAGAAATTTTTATAACCAAAAGCAAATTTAGTCTAAGCTGAGGGTATATGTATATCCTGTTTGCTCTATTCTTTATTATAAATCTATTTTTAAGCACTTAAAAAAAAGAAAAGAAAAGAAAAAAACTATTATTTCATTAAACTCGTTTCCCTTTTTTTAAACTAAGCAAGTAACTGAGAACAACGCTGCTGTGTATTCTTCTATTAAGGGCCATTTATTTTTTTTTTTTAATTTTTTAAGTAATCCCTATACCCAACCTGGGGCTTGAACTCGTGACCCCAAGACTAAGAGTGGCATGCCCCTCCAACTGAACCAGCCAGAAGCCCCTTAAGCCTCCACTTATTAACCTTATTAAGAGAACTGATCAGAGACTACTCAAGCCAACTATGCAACAACATATCCAATAATCCCTGTGAAAGAATGGTACTTTGCATAATCCCACCTAAATCAAATCAATCTGGGGAGTGTGGGGGAAAGCTACATAGTATAGCCCCTCTGCAAAGCTCAAACTGCACATGAAGGCTTGAAGAGGTTCTCAATTAAAGAATCCTGTTTAACTTCACTTGACCCATATGACCAGAGAATTCTTTCCCTCATAAACTTAAAGCATGTATTTTGTAGAATGACTTGAACTAACCTAAAGAATTTCCCATAGGAAAACTGATAGCACTAAAAGCATATATTAGAAAAAAAGGGGGCGTTTCAAATCAATAACCTAAAGTTTCATTTTAAGAACCTAAGAGAAAAGATAGGGTGCCTGGGTGGCTCAGTCAGTTAGCTGCCAAACTCTTGATCTCAGCGTCATGAGTTCAAGTCCCACACTGGGCTCCTACTCCAAAAAAAGCAAAAGGAACCTAACAGAAGATCAAAATAAATCCAAAGCAAGCAGAAAGAAGGAAACATAAATACAAGAGCAGAAACTAATGAAACTGAAAGGGGGGAAAAAAAAAACCAACAGAGAAAAACCAATGAAATAAAGAGCTAGTTCTTTAAGAAGATAAAAAAAAAAATTTACAAATCATTACAATTGAGAATTTAGCAGGACTGAAAAATAACAAGGAAAAAAAATACAAATTACCACTAACAGGAATGAAACATGAACTATCACTACAGACCCTGTAGGTAACAAAAAACAAGTGAATACTACGAACAATTTTAAACACATAATTTGACAGTATAGATAACCAATCCCTCAAAAAACACAAGCTACCACCCTTACTCAATTGAAATAAATAATTTAAATAATGCTATAACTATTAAGAAAATTAAATTCATAATTTTAAGGGCGCCTGGGTGGCTCAGAGGGTTAAGCCTCTGCCTTCAGCTCAGGTCATGATCTCAGGGTCCTAGGGTTCTGGGATGGAGCCCCGCATCAGGCTCTCTGCTCAGCAGGAAGCCTTCGTCCCCCTCTCTCTCTGCCTGCCTCTCTGCCTACTTGTTACTCTCTCTGTGTGTTAAATAAATAAAAATCTTTTTTAAAAATTCATAATTTTAACATTCTCAAAAAAAAAATTCATAGGGTTGGTATTGTTTCACCAATTCTACCAAATGTTTAAAATTAACACGAACTTTACACTTCTCAACTCATTTTATGTATCTACTATGATATCAAACAAAGATAGTACAAATACATTATATATCAATATTCCTCAAGAATATAAACACAAAAATTCTTTAAATAACAGCAAGTAGAATTCAATAATATAGAGGAACTGAATTCCATGACATAATGGATTTTATTCCAGGGATACAACATTATTTCAATATGCAAAAATCAATGTAACCCACCTTTTTAATAGACTAAAGGAGAAAAATCACATTATCGTATCAACTGATGCCAAAAAAAAAAAAAAAAAAAAAAGCATTTGAGAAAAACAGGAATAAAGGGAAACTTCTTCAACTTGGTAAAGAACACCGACATAAAATCCACATCTAACACTGTAATTTATAATAGAAAACTGAATGCTCTCCCCTTAAATCAGGAACAAGGCAAGGATATACACTCTCACCACTCCTAACACAGCGCTAAAGTTCCAACCAAGGCAATAATTGGCAAGAAGAGAAATAAAAGGCATGCAGATCAGAAAGGAAGAAACAAACTGCCTCTATTTACAGATAACACAATTATCTATACAGAAATCCAAAGACATTTAACAAAAAATCTCTTAGAATTCAGAGCGCCTGGATGGCTCAGTTGGTTAAGTGACTGCCTTCAGCTCAGGTCATGATCCTGGAGCCTCAGAATCTGACTCCTTGCTCAGTGGGGAGTCTGCTTCTCCCTCTTTCTCTGCCCCTCTCCCCTGCTTATGTGCTCTCTCTCTCAAAAAAGCTTCAAAAGAAGAAGAAGAAGAAGAAGAAGAAACCTCCTAGAACTAGTAGTGAGTTCAGCAAGGTCACAGGTTAGAATCTATAAAAAGTCAATTATTTTTAAAAAATCAACTGCATTCATTTCTATATGGGTGGCTCAGTTGGTTAAGCCTTCGGCTCAGATCATGATCCCAGGACCCTGGGATCCAGTCCCACATCTGGCTCTGGGAGCCTGCTTCTCCTTCTGCCTGCTCTTCTCACTGTTTGTGCTCACTCACTCTTTCTCTCTGACAAATAAATAATAAATAAAAATCTTTAAAATAAAAAAAAAATACAGTATTATTTACAATTGCTCAAAGAACTCTGAAATACTGAGATATAAATATAAATCTACCAAAACCCAGGGGGCCTGGGTGTCTCAGCGGGTTAAGCCTCTGCCTTCAGCTCAGGTCATGATCCCAGGGTCCTGGGATCGAGCCCCACATCAGGCTCTCTGATCAGCAGGGAGCCTGCTTCCCCCTCTCTCTCTGCCTGCCTCTCTGCCTACTTGTGATCTCTCTCTATCAAGTAAATAAATAAAAATCTTTAAAAAAAATAAAAATTAAAATTAAATAAATAAATCTACCAAAACCCACACAGCACCTGGATGTTGAAAACAACAAAATGAGAATTAAAAAAAATAAAAGAAAATCTAAATACATGTAGAGACATACTCTGTTTATAAGATATTAATTCTCCCCCAAACTGATACACAGATCAAATACAATTCCTATCATAATCTCAGCAAGATTTCTACAGGCATAAAAAGATTATTTTAAAATTGATATTGAAAAGCAAAGGAAGTAGGATAGCAAAAACAATCTTGAAAAATAAAAATAAAGTGGGAGAAATTAGTTTACCCAATTTCAAGACCTATATAGCTACAGTAGCTAAACTATGAGGTAGTGCCTAAGAAACAGACGCATAAATCAATACAACAGAATAGAGAATCCAGAAGTAGACCCAAACAAATATGCCCAACTGAGTTCTGACAAAGGTACAAAAGTAAGCCAATAGAGGAATTTCAGTAAACAGTGCTGAGTAATTAAATATCCATAAATGAACAGATGAACTTTCACCTAAGTAGCTTACTTTACAAAAAAACCAACAATATAAACTGCAGATTTAAAGGTAAAAAATAACTTTTATAAAAACACACAAGAAAAAATCTTCAGGATTTAAAACTAGGCAAAAAGTTCTCAGATTTGACATCAAAAGGAAGAACCCATAAACTGCACAGAACCTTATGATGTAAATTTCCATATGTTGATTATATTGATGTCAATATTATACTGTAGTTATGTAAGATTTTTCCACTGGGGGAAAGACAGTAAATGGTACAAGGGATCCCTCTCTAGTATTTCTTACAACTGCATGTGAATCTACAATTATCTCAAAATAAGAAGTTTTATTTTAAAAAAATAAGTAACTCATGTGAGGTATAACCTAGGATTACTTGTTCCCATTGAAAAGAAAGATTTATTAACCTAGATGAAGTTCTCACTTCATCTAACAGCCCAAATAAAAGAG
The DNA here is from genome assembly GCF_030435805.1 of Mustela lutreola. Taxonomy (NCBI): domain Eukaryota; kingdom Metazoa; phylum Chordata; class Mammalia; order Carnivora; family Mustelidae; genus Mustela; species Mustela lutreola. The sequence continues at coordinate 142,530,585 of NC_081290.1, read as the reverse complement.
CAAAGAAACTCTGGTGAGCACAAATTCTGAAGCCATGTGTGAAGAAACACAGTCACCATTTCTTTAACAAAACAAACAAAAAAGAACATGTGGTATGTTTAATCACTTGTCCTACATCTAAAAAAGTCCGTCATATAATATACCAAAAAATGATTAAGGATGTATTAATATCACAGAGTTTAACTATATATCCTATTGTGTCAGATCAAATACTTGCATTATAGAATATGCAAATTTGAACCTTTAAACAGGAAATGAAATTTTCTAAATCCATTACATAACTTTGGATTCATGTGTGCACTGAAAGCTAATAAATCATTTAAACCATCATACACAGAACCTTTTCAAATTTGCATTCATCCACAGTAAATATTGCCATGTTCTATAATAGCTTGCTAGTTCAATCTAGCAAACTAGTGATTTATAGGAATGACATATTTTAAAAATCAGAAATCTGTCACTATGTGACAACCATTCCAAAGTCCACTGAACTTATATTACTTGGAATCAAAACATCCTAAGATATGAGACAGCAAAATGTCGAGTATTCAATAATGTAATCAATTAATTCAGTATTTGGGTCTGATCACATATAAAAATGTTTAAAACTATAACATCACATATACCTTAAGATCCCTATTAATCTAAGCCCAGCTCTACTATCATTCTCTCAATGCTTCCATGCTATTTTAAAAGACAAATACCATGGGGCGCCTGGGTGGCTCAGTGGGTTAAAGCCTCTGCCTTCAGCTCAGGTCATGATCTCAGGGTCCTGGGATTGAGCCCCATGTCGGGCTCTCTGCTCAGCAGGGAGCCTTCCTCCTCCTCTCTCTCTCTGCCTGCCTCTCTGCCTACTTGTGATCTCTGTCTGTCAAATAAATAAATAAAATATTTTTAAAAAAATAAAATAAAAGACAAATACCATGATTTCACTTACATGTGGAATCTAAAAAACAAAACAAACGAACAAAATACATAAACAGACATACAGAAAACAAACTGGTGGTTGTAGAGGGAGAGAGTTAGAGAAAATGGGTAAAGGAGAATAAAAGGTACAAAATTTCAGATTTAAAATAAATAAGTCACAGGGATGAAAAGTACAGCATAGGGAATAAAGTCAGTAATATTGTAATAATGTTGTATGGTGACAGACAGTAACTGTATTTTTCCTGTTGAGCCCTGCATCATGTATAAAACTGTCAAATCACTATGTTATGTACCCAAAACTAACAAAATACTGTATTGTCAACTGCACTTCAATAAAAAATTAAAATTTAAAAAAAATTTTAAATTTTTAAAAATGGTCACACTTCACTTTATAATTTAGCAACCAGTCCTATTTTGAAGCACAGCAAAATTTATAATATGTAAAAGAAATCTCTATATTACTTTTTTCCACAAAAGATGAAATTTTAGATCTTTTTTTTTTTTAAAGATTTTATTTATTTATTTGACAGAGAGAGATCACAAGTAGGCAGAGAGGCAGGCAGAGAGAGAGGAGGAAGCAGGCTCCCCGCTGAGCAGAGAGCCCAAGGCGGGGCTCGATCCCAGGACCCTGGGATCATGACCTGAGTTGAAGGCAGCGGCTTAACCCACTGAGCCACCCAGGCGCCCCGAAATTTTAGATCTCTATAATAATTTCACATTAATATTCTTAAGTAGTTAGATTCATCAGGGATACCTAGATGGCTCAGTCAGTTAAGCGTCAGACTCTTGGTTTGGGCTCGGGTCATGATCTCATGGGTCACGAGATAAGCCCCAAATTGGGCTTCTCAGTGGGGAGTCTACTTGAAAATTCTCTCCCTCTGTCTTTCCCCTCATTTGTATAGGTATGTACTCTCTCTTTCTCTCTCTCTCAAGTCAGTCTTTAAAAAAAAAAACTAGGCAGAATCATCAAATACGAAAACAAGAAATATATTTACAATAGAAGAATAATTGGAGACAACTGAAATATCTATCATCATAGACATCTGTTGTTTTGTCAATATTACACTCACTCTTCCTTTCATCCCTCATCCCCTTCACAGCATTCTCCTGGCAATGAGATTGCTACCTCACAGCTAGACCAGAGAGGGCACTTAATTCAGGCACATACAGTTCTCCATTCTCCTGGTTACAATGATTAGTCCAGGGATAAAAATGTGACCTAATTCAGGCCAATCAAAAATCATTACAAAGATTTTTTTTTTTTTTTTTTTTGAGAGGATAGAGAGAGGAAAGGGTAGAGGGAGAGAGAAACAACCTGAAGCAAACTCCACACTGGGTCTCAGTGTGGCCCAGGGCTAAATCTCACAACTCTATGAGATTATGACCTGAGCTGAAATTGAGAGTCAGATACCTAAGCAACTAAGCCACCCAGGAACCCCCAAGATGTTGGGTTCTTTTTAAATTGAGACATTAAAAGATAGGCTTTTGCACTTTGGGGACAAAAGCTATAAAGATATTTACATTGGCAGCTTCCAGCAGACATCTTCCCTGCCATGTATACAGAGAAAGTCACCTACATCATAAATCGAAAAAGAATATTCTGGTGGTATTAACTCCACAGTTCCAGTACCTGGTTCCAGCGCTCCCCTGGTTCTCAAAGCTCTTTAAATGACCTATTCTGATCAACAGTGAAAAGCTAGAGAGCTTTTCCTCTAAGATCAGGAATAAGACAAGGGTGACAACCTTGCCACTTTTAAAAAATATTGGAAGGCCTAACCAGAACAATTAGGCAAATACAGTAATAGAAGGCAACCAAATTGGAAAGGAAAAATTAATCTGTTTGAAGATGACAGGATCCTATAGAAAATTCTATAGACTCCACCAAAAACTGTTAAAACAGTAAAAATGAATTCATTAACAGTTGCAAGACATGAAATCAACATTCAAAAAGTAAGCTGCATTTTCTATACACTGACAAGGAGATATCTTAAAAAGATATTAAATAAACAATTCCATTTATAGTAGCAAGAAAAAGTATAAAATAATTAAGAATAAATTCAAGAAGGTAAAAGATCTGTACAATGAAAAGCATTAAATACTGATGAAAGAAATCTATGACACAAATGAATGGAAAGACATCCTAAGTTCATTGCTTGGAAGAATTAACATTGTTAAAATGTCCATTCTACCCAATTAATGTAATAGTCCCACTTTTTTATTTTTTCTTTTGTTACCCATGTTTTTGGTGTTGGATCTAAAATATCACCACTAAGAACAGTATCAAGGAGGTTTTCCTTGAAAATATCATTAAAAGGAGGAAAAACATGCAGACATTTTCTATTTGTTCATAAAAACCTAAAGAAAATTTGGAAAGATAGATGAGGTGTTAACAGTTATTTTTCAGGTTTTCTTTAGCAAAAGCTGAATTAATTTGGAGGGGGATGATTTGGCAGAGAAAATGTGTGCTGAAAACATAAGGAACAGAGGGGGAAGAAAAATGTCATTGTATTCATTTTTTTGAATATTAATGTATTATCTATATGTAGATATAGATATAGATATCTATATGTAGATATAGATATAGATATCTATATCTATTAATGTATTATCTATATAAAATATTAAACAAAGACCAAAAAACGGTCATTATATTTGACAGCCCAGGAAATATAGGAAAAATACCATCCCACAGATCACTCATACTGGCTCAGATACTATACCCAACTAACATGTTGGTATCAATAAAGATGATCCTTAGGGGCAACTGGGTAACACAGCTGAGCATCTGACTCATGGTTTTAGCTCAGGTAGTAACCTTGGGGTCCTGGAATCGGGCTTCAAGTTGGGCTCAGCACTCCGCATGGAGTCCACTTGGCACTTTCTCTCCCTCCTCTCCCTTTGCTCCTCCTGCTATGTACTCTCTCCCTCTAAAATAAATAAATAAATCTTAAAAATATATATATATATGATCTTTAATACATAATCCACCTTCATTTTCTTTTTCTTTCTCAGTATTATGTGGAGTGTTTTACCCGCAAAAATAAAGAAGAACAGAGTGGAGACTGTGGTGGAAGATGAGTTGGGAAGGAGAATTTAATGAATCAACTCTAATTACCAAATAAACATACTAAAAGCAAAATATTCAAGTGATATTTTTGTAGCTCACTCTCATATATGCTAATAAGGTTTCCCTTCTTGCTCTTACATTGATATTTGTTTTAACTGTTCAAACTGACTAAATGGCAAAGCAGGATTCTTTCAGGTAGTTTAACATAATATAAAACCAAAAAGGTAAACAGTGCTAGAAGTTGAAGTATTTAAGAGTTAACAAATTTTCCCAACCAAAAGCATACTAATGGCAATGAATCTGTATTTCCCAAAACAGCTATAACTGTGTGTTTTCTATCAGCAAACAGAAAGTACAAAGAATGGGGTTAAAATGAGATGGCTTTAGTGAGAATTAATATTTAAATGACTTCCTCAGTATCTTGCCATCAGAAATCCCAGGCTGAGGCCAGAGAGAAACTCATGGCCTTGATATCTAAACAACATAGAAACATAAGCTTTCATCTCGTTATTAGTTATTTAAGATCTACTATTCACTTATAACACTAAAATATCAACTACATACTGATTTTAATAAAAGCCCAATTTAATTGGGATGAATAGGAGTTAAAATCAGTAATATATTATATATATGAAAAAATTCTCTCACCAAAAAATAACTCCAATTTAGTTCAGAACTCATACCAAGCTTCTCAAGAGCATTTTAACCATGTAATTACCCCTATAAAAAAAAAATAATCATAACTCTACATCATTTACAGAATACATTTCCAATCACCAGGCCCACCCTGCAAAAATCTCAAAGAGCCTCAACTCCCGTTTTGTTCCCATACAATCACCAGTGAATCCAGTTCAGACTACTGAATTATAACAAGAAGGAACTTTAAAATTCTACTTCCTTGCCTTTGCTCTCCCTTCTTAAAATTCAAAGTTTGGCTCACTTCTTGCCTCTAAAAAACCAAAAAGAAGGTAGTGATTCCCCACTCTGAACTGTTAAAACCCTGATACTTGTTAAACTCTTAACTGACCTAATACAGTCCTGATAGGGATGTCAATAATGGTGCTCAATTTCACAGGTTAGACAATAATATTATCACATACCATCAGATATACCATTGCAGTGGTATGGTTGTGATATAATTCAGGCCAATCAGAATTCTGCAGGGGCCTGAGCATCTTTATGATGTTATCTCTGAATATGTCTTCTTTCTACCTCATCCAGGCTATGTTAATTTCCCCCAACTCAATACAACACAAATTTGATAAAGTTCAATAACTCTAATAATTCCCCTCCCCAGCCCCACCCCTATGAGAGAAAGAGAGAGAGAGAGTCTACAAGCACAAGAGCGTGACCACACAAGTGGGAGGGCCAGAAGGACAGGGAAAGAGAATCTCAAGCAGACTCCCAACTGAGCATGGAGCCTGAGGCAGAGCTCAACAAACCTGGGATCACAACCTGAGCCAAAACCAAAAGTCCCATGCTTAACCAACTGTGCCACCCAGGCACTCTAATAAATAAATCTTTAAAAAAAAAGAGGGGTGCCTGGATGGCTCAGTCTTTAGGCATCTGCCTTCAGCTCAGGTCATGATCCCAGGGTTCTGGGATGGAGCCCTGCAGAGCCCTGTGTCGGGCTCCATGCTCCATGGGAAGCCTGCTTCTCCCTCTCCCACTATCTCTCTCTGTCAAGAGAATAAATAAAATCTCTATTTAAAAAGAAAAAGAAGAATGCTTTCAGTTTAGAGTACTTACATGACAAAATACCATTCTCAACCTAATCTTAAAACGAACTGAAATTTATTTAGCAAACAGTTACAACAACTGAAAATTTAAGAGCTCTAATTTCACCCACCATTTTACACATGTTACGTGACTGGCCCAAAGAGGTATGGGGAAAGAATTTACATGTTATTAAAAAAAAATTAGTACACTAAATGTTAGCCCACAGACTGGGAAGAAAATATAAATGTGATTAAACTAAGATGAACAACAGATTTACACCATGCTGGCATAATGCACCTCTGTGCCATTATGATTACTGACAAAATAATCCAAAGTTTATAACACAACATATTTATAGATTTTCTTATAAAACATCGAAACTACAAAAATGAAACAGATCAGCACCATTTTACGGGCATTTGAAGTAGTATGCATAGAACCAGTCTGTCCAATAGCTTTAAAAAGCCAGGCTACTTAGTAAAGACCTAATTATAAAACTTTCTTTTAAAACTTCACATTTTGTACATATATTCTAAAAAGTTAGCAAATGGTTTAAATAAACAAAAATACATTTAAGTCAGTATTCAAATAGGTTCAGTAAATATTAGGGTAACGGTTAAAAAATGATTCTCCACGGCAAACATAAAGTAAGCACTGTAGAAGAGTTAAACAGAAGCAAAGTCACCAACTGGAAAAAATAAAATGATCAGAATTTAACAGAGTGAACCAGGTATTTAGATAGGTTTGGCAACTCTGAATGTATCATAAAGTTACCCTTTCTTGTACTTATTAACAAATTTTCTATTTAAAAAAAGCCAAAAGAAATGCAAAAAAAAAAAAAATCCCATTTCCTCTAACACTACATGTTTATAAATAAAAATGTTTCCCATTCAAAGAAAATAAGTATTTTAAGACTAAAGCAATTTTTTTCTAGCTTCTATGGCACTCCATGTAAAATAAAAGTTCATTTTCTAAAAGCAATGAAGTGAAATATACTAATTTGACTACCTGATAACAAACAATGCAGTTATTTCCTACTTGAAATTTTATCCAATAGCAATACACTCTCACCAAAGTGCTTCAGTGTCACATTCTCTCTTGGTTCAGATTACATGGCTTCACTTTCTGTAAATTAATAGTTTGATCGAGTATCTTCTTATAGTGTTAAAAGTGGCAAACTTAGAGGACAGAAATCGTTATTTTTAAAAATATATCAATAATTGGTCTAGTTATCAAGTCTAATCATTTTGTTCTACATTAAAACTTCAAAAGAAGCAAAATTTATAAAACCAATACTTTTTCTAATGAGAGTAAAAACTTCAAATAATTCTGTTCCATAACTGTGTGATGAAACGTAAGATAAGATTTCTGAATGAGGGGCGCCTGGGTGGCTCAGTGGATTAAGCCGCTGCCTTCGGCTCAGGTCATGATCTCAGTGTCCTGGGATCGAGCCCCGCGTCGGGCTCTTTGCTCAGCGGGAGCCTGCTTCTCTCTCTCTCTCTCTCTCTGCCTGACTCTCTGCCGACTTGTGATCTCTCTGTCAAATAAATAAATAAAATATTTAAAAAAAAAAAAAAAAAGATTTCTGAATGAAAATTTGCATCAATATTTTGCCAAGTAAACTATTAGTGATTCCCCTTAAAGAAACCCACTTTATCATTCTGAAAAGTGGAAAACTGGAATAAAGAATGAAGCATTTACCCTCCTTTGCTAGAGATAACAGAACTGTTGATTTTATAAAGTTCCTCATTATAGAAAATTCCAGCTAATGAATGCAGAAAATGATAGACCTAAAACATCATCATTTGGAACCCCTGATGAAATAATGGGCTTAAGCAATAGTTATTAATGACTGCTAAAGCCATTCAGTGAAAGGCAAACTTTCAAACAGATACATCAAACTAACAAGACCTAAGCCCACTGGATTCGTCATCTCACACCCACTAATCTCAACATCACAGAAAAAGACACACCATACTTCATGTGCTGCTCCCTGGTGGGATACAATATTAAATACAAAGTCTGCCTATAAAGGATTTTCAGACCAAAAAAGTTGAATCTTAATCTAATCAAGCCATGATCAGTTTACAGAAAATAATTCAGACTGTGGAAATTTCCACAGGGGGTAAAAAAAAAAAAAAAAAAAAAAAAAAAAAAAAAAAAACCCAATTCTATAGGGGAAAAAAAAAAAAAAGAAAGATGACAAGAAAATAGGAAGGTGAGGAGAATCTACAGATTGAAAAAGATTTAAAGATACATATACCAAATAAAATGTGTATACTTTATATGGTTCATGATTTGAATATAGCAACTATATTTTAAAAATACAGAACATGAAGGAATTATAAACAGAGAATATTGATTAAGTTTAGGAACTATTATGAACTGTTTTTAAGAACGATAATGACACTGCGGTTTGATTACTTTTTTTAATAGACCTTATTCTTTTAATGATACACACTGAAGTATTTACAAACTAAAAAAGGGAGTGCCTGGCTGACTCAGTAGGTAGAACATTTGATTCCTGATCTCAGGATTGTGCATTCAAGTCCCATGTTGCATGAAGAGATTACCAAAAATAAAATCTTTAAAAAATAAAAAGGAGAGGGCACCTGGGTGGCTCAGTGGGTTAAGCCTCTGCCTTCGGCTCAGGCCATGGTCTCAGGGTCCTAGGATTGAGCACCGCATCAGGCTCTCTGCTCAGCAGGGAGCCTGTCTCCCCCTCTTTCTCTGCCTGCCTCTCTGCCTACTTGTGATCTCTCTGTCAAATAAATAAAATCTTTTTAAAAAATTAAAAAATAAAAATATAAAGGGGAGAAGGGAAAACTATTGCACTACTGAATTAGATATGGCTCTACATGTTGTTAATTACAATGTTTAGGGATTAAAAGTAGATAATGAAATCAACTAATGCCCTAAAAATTTATCATTTTTTAAAATATGTTTTTAAAGATTCTATTCATTTATTTGACAGAGAGAGATACAGCAGGAGAGGGAACACAGCACAGGAGTGGGAGAGGGAGAAGCAGGCTTCCCACTGAGCAGAGAGCCCAATGCAGGGTTCAATCCCAGGACGCTGGGATCATAACCTGAGCTGAAGGCAGACACTTTAACAACTGAGCAACCCAGGCATCCATATTTATCATTTTTAAGTTAACATAAAAGGCATTATTTTTTAAAATATTAACATTAATGAAGTTTATACTTACAGGTTACCCATACAATCCTCTAAAACTGAATTTAAAACTTCATTATCTAAAATGAGAGTACTAACTATATTTATCCTGCCCACACAGAAATTTGACAGCTTTGACCAATCTTCAATAGCTCTAAGTTAAAAATTAACCAGAAATGCTTTTAAGCAGCAGCAATGAATTAAAGGTTACAAGAGCAGAATACCAAATAGATCACTCCAAATTAGTGGATCACTTCAAACTAATCTATCAACAAATATTAATCAAGCAGAACTATGAACTCAAATATAAGATGCACTCATTGGGTAGAGATAGTATTCATGTTCCATGGGCAAAATTAACAATGAGATATATGCAAAGTACTACCAAGAAAACATCATAGAACCAAAAGCATACACCTACATAATAAAACACTAACATTAAGACACATTTTAAGTGTCTTGAGTGCCAACATGAAAACGCTGAAGGTAACTAGTTATTCTGTGCATCTATCTGAATGTAACAGATGATCAAAAAAAGGTATTTAAATAAACATATGTATGTATACAATGGTACAATAAAACTGATATTCCACCATGGGAATACATATTAATACAAGCCTTCTGAAATGATATGTAGCTTTAAAAGCCACTGAAGCCTTAATGAAACATTCATACCACTTGATCCAGCAACTTAACTTCTAAAAATCTATCCTAATAAGCCAAATATTTAAAGTACTTTATACAGCACCATTGCGCCACCTACCCCTCTATTTTCTTTCATCTTCTCATAATACTAGGCCCAATAAAAGTATCATGACAAAGAAACCCAACTCCTATAGGCCACTAACCATCAAGGTCAGAAACAAACAAGGTCTGACAAAGGTTTTAGTCTTGTGGCATCCTTGTGGATGCCAACTTATACTTGTGGACTCCAGCTTATTCTTGCTCTCCTGTACTTTATATCCATATTCTCTTCCTGACCACTTGCCTCATGAGCTTTGAACTCCAGAATCAGACATGAGGACAGCCTTTAGAGACTGTTCAACAATTATATACAGTAAAACCTCTTCAACAAATCCATACTTCATAGGTATTTGTGGATAAAGCTTTTGTTCAATGAACAAAAGAATGAACCTCAAGAAGATCAATGAGAAACCCACAAAGTTATTTTATAAGGTGTATGTGCAGAAACACTGCCAGGCTGGACTGAAAAAACTACAGACTGACAGATAAGGATTCGCCTTTGGGCCCCCAGATTTCTACTGACCGGAAGCAAGCTGAAACTTCTGCTCAGCTATCTAGATATGCCAGCTCTCTGTAAGAGGGAACATGATTCAGATGGCAGAACAAAGAACTAAGAGGCCAAACAAAAAGCCATGGAAAATTATTCCAAGAGAGAGATCAAACCAAGGAACTGTTTGCCCAGCTGGATTTCAGAACTACTAGAGACAAGTGGGCCCCTTATGTGTTCCATCCTTTTTTAAACAGGAATATGTATGGCAGTTATTCTGCTAGAGACCAATGCTACTACACCATTACACGTTGGAATGGGGGCAGATAACTTGTTTCTAGCTTTATACCTCTAAAGAGCTACAGGAGGGGTGCCTGGCCATCTCAGTCAAAGAGCATGTGATTCTTGATTCTGGGGTCATGAGTTCGAGCCTCATAATGAGTGTACAGATCATTTTTTAAAAATAAATTTTAACTTTAAAAAACATAAAAAATAAAGAACTAGAGTAATAGACTACAAAAAGCTTTACTTAAGAAACTATACCCAAGGAGTCTTACCTATACTTGGACTTGAACTAGAAAATGAGATTCTGGACTTTGTTGAGATTCTGTAGTAAAAGATGTGTTCTTTTTACACCCCTAAATTTTGGGTTAATTTATTATGCAGTATAAATTTAATGTATGGTTACATTAAAAAATAACACATCTCTAACTGGCTATGACACAGTCACTGAACTGGATTTAACCTCTCACCATGAACAACTGAAAAACTAGACAAAATACATAAAGCAGCTATTTTCAATCACTGAACAACAGAAGAAACTAGGGTGTGATCCATGGGAGAAGGGAAACAAATGTGGTTAAGACTGCCCCCAACTCTGTGCCTAGACGTACTTTTTAAACTACCGTATGGGGAAGGAGAATTGCAGCAGGGCACAACCATCTCAAAGAATGAAAAGACAGCAGTCTCATGGAGTTGAAGAAATAAAACTCTACCACCTCCCAGCAATCAGAATGTATAGTATCAAAAAGACAAGAAATAACAACTGCCGATGAGGATGTGGAGAAAAAGAAACCATCATGCACTGTTGGTGAGAACATAAACTGGTGCAACCACTATGGAAAATAGTATGATGAGTCTCAAAAAATTAAAAACAGACAACAGTCAAAACATGGAATCCAAGTTTCCATCCATAGATGAATGGATAAAGATGATGTGGTATATATATATATACACAACACAATGTTACTCAGCCATAAAAAAGAATGAAATCTTGCCATTTGTAACAAGGATGAATCTACAGGGTATAATGCTAAGTGAAATAAGCAAAATCAGAGAAAGACAAATACCATATGATTTGCCTCAAATGTGGAATTTAAGAAACAAGATGAACAAACAAAGAAAAAAAAAAAGAGAGAGAGAAAACCAGACTTAAAAAGGGGAGGTATGTGAGATGATAGGCGAAAGAGATTAAGAGTACATTTATCATGATGAGCACCAAGTAATGCATAAAACTGTCCAATCATGGGGTGCCTGGGTGGCTCAGTCAGTTAAGCATCTGCCTTCAGCTCAGGTGAAGATCCCAGGGCCTGGAATCAAGCTTGCTCAGCAAGGAGCCTGCTTCTTCCTCTCCCTTTCCTTTCCTCTCCTCCCCGCCATGCTTGCTCACTATCTCCTGTGCTCTATCTAATAAATAAAATCTTTTTTTTTAATGTAACATCACCATATTGTATACCTGAAACTAATGTAACATGTACATTAATACTGGAATTTTAGAAATAAGCTAGCTAATTTTTTTAATATTTTATTTATTTATTTGACAGAGATCAGATAGGCAGATAGACAGGCATAGAGAGAGAGGGGGAAGCAGGCTCCCTGCTGAGCAGAGAGCCCAATGGGGGCTTGATCCCAGGACCCTGAAATCATGACCTGAGTGAAGGCAGAGGCTCAACCTACTGAGCAACCCAGGCACCCCCGCTAGCTAATTTTTAATTTAAAATAGAACCACCATATACTGCATCAATTCTACATCTTATTATTTATCCAAAGAAGACAAAACCACCAAATTGAAAAGATAAATGCACCCCTATGTTCACTTCAGCATAAGTCTAATAGCCATAATAAGGAAGCAATCTGAGTGTCCACTGATAAATGACTAGATAGAATACAGTGCACATGCACACACACACCACTACCACCACCATCAACATACCACACCACACCAAACCTTGGAATATTACTCAGCCATAAAACAGAATGAAATCTTGCCATCTGAAATAACATGGATGGATTTAGAAGGTATTATGCTAAGTGAAATTAAGCCACACAAAGAAAGACAAATACTGTATGATTTCATTTATATGTAAATCTTAAAAACAAATGAACACACAAAACAAAACAGAAACAGAATCATAAATACAGAGAACTGGTATTTTGCCAGAGGGGAAGGAGTATGGATTGAGCAAAATAAGTGAAGGGGTTTAAGAGGTACAAGCTTCCAGTTACAAAATAAATGTCACTGGGTCTACGTAAAGTACAGGATAGCAAATACAGTCAATAACACTTTAACAACTTTGTATGGTGACAGATGATAACTAGACTTGTCATGGTGAGCATTTTGTAATGTATAAAAATATCAAATCACAATGTTGTACATCTAAAACTAACAGAGTATTGTATGTCAATAATACTTCAAGAAAAAAGAAAAAGATAACCACCATATACAGAAAGCACTACAGAACTTGTGGTCTGTCCCTAACCAAATTGATCACCTGCTAACAGAAAAAAATCAACTTCCTCCAAGGACTACAACTGGACATTAACACTCACAAAATCTGGGCTACAAACCAAAATTACTTGATATATGATATACAAGAGTCAAGAAAATGTGATGAACTTCAAGAAAAATGACAATAAACATGTTACAACTAGATGACTCTGATGTAAAAATTATTAGACAAAGATTTTAAAGCAGCTATTATAACTAAGCTTCATGAAGGTAAAGAAACATGAAATGAATAGAAAGAGTGGTTCTCAGCAGAGAAATTTTAGAAGTGAAAGATCTATTGAAAATTATACTAAGCCTAGAGAGGGTCATTATGAGAATGGAGCTGACAGAGGAAACAATCAGTAAATATAAAGATAAGTCAATATAAATCACCTAATCTATAGAACTAGATGGCATTATGCTAAGTAAAACAAGCCAGAAAAAGACAAAGATCATATGATTTCACTCATATGTGGAATTAAAGAAACAAAACAGATGAACATAGGGGAAGGGGGAAAAAATAAGACCAAAACAGAGAGGGAGACAAACCATAAGAGACTCTTAACTATAGGAAACAAACTAAGGGTTGCTCAAGGAGAGGTGGGGTGGGGGAAAGGGATAACTCGGTGATGGCCATTAAGGAAAGCTCTTGATGTAATGAGTACTGGCTCTTATATGCAACTGATGAATCACTAAATTACCTCTGAAACTAATAATGTGCTATATGTTAATGAAACTGAATTTAAATATATATATATATATATATATGGGTGCCTGGGTGGCTCAGTGGGTTAAAGCCTCTGCCATTGGCTCAGGTCATGATTTCAGGGTCCTGGAATCGAGCCCAGCATCGGGCTCTCTGCTCAGCAGGGAGCCTGCTTCCCTTCCTCTCTCTCTGCCTACTTGTGATCTCTGTCAAATAATAAATAAAATCTTAAAAAAAAAAAAAAAAAAAATATATATATATATATATAAATTATCCAATCTGAGGAACAGAAAAGATTGTAAAAAACAAATAATCTCAAGGACATATGGCACTATCAAAAGTCTAACACACACGTGATTGGAGGACCAGAAAAGGAAAGCAGAGAGACTAAGGCAGAAAAATATTTCAATGAGCTTGACAAATTTGTAAAAACATAAATTACTTTGAATATGGCATCATTATGTGCTCAGATTCAAATGGACCTAACAGAATCGTGGCCCTCCAAGCAGAAACACTTCAGTAGTGATGTAGAGTTCAAATTTCCCACTGAAAGCACAGACAATAATCTGGATTAATAACCTCCAAACCTTAGATTACACATTCTTGTCAGTAAAAATTAAGTAATCAGATCACAGACATATTAATGCATTAACTCTAAACAGACTACTAAATATTAAACTTACATGTTATAAAAATAAAAAGAAATTAAGTGAGGTTAAGAGAGAAACATTTTTTTTTAATTTTTATACTGATAGAAAAAATCTTTGCAACCTCCTTAAATTTTTGCCTTTAAGGGAAAGGAATGTGAATATGCATTTTTTTAATCTTGGCTTAACTGTGATACAGCATTTAAAAGATCTAACTTTTAATGTCAAAACAAATTAAGAGGAGGAATACACAAATATATGTAAATCCAATTATAAGATGAGATTCATTGGCTTTGCTGAAATTCAGTTATAATTTCCAGTTTTTCTTACAAATTTAGTACAAAGTGTTTTGGCTCTTAAAATGTAACTTCAGAAGGAGCAAGATGGCAGAGGAGTAGGAGACCTAAATTTTAACTGGTCCAAGTAATTCAGCCAGTTACCAAACCATGCTTAACACCTAAAACCCAACAAGATACTGAAGAAAAGAAGAGCAGCAATGCTAAGAACAGAAAAGCGACCACTTTCTGGAAGGTAGAATGTGCAGAGAAGTCTTCCGACAGACCCTGGCCCTGGAGGGAGGGGCCAGCTCCCGGCAGGTGACAGAGCAGCAGAGCACAATATCAGAACTTTTAGAAATCTGCTCCACAGAGGGACATGGCTCCAGCGGCTAAGCTGCAGATAGAGCCCTCGCTGGGACAGTGTGGTCTCAGGACACTCAGGGTCACAAAAAGACTGAGAGTGCCTGAGTGCAGCATAGCTCCCAGGAATCTGAGCAGGGAAGCCAGCTGCAAAGACAGAGCCAAGGAGTGGGCTCTCAGCTGGGGGTTGCCATAAACCCAATCCTCAGCACAAAAGGGCCACTACTATTTGAGCAGGGACCGCATAAGTGGCAGATCTGGGGAGACCCCCACCTTCCTCCACTGGGAGGACAGCAAGGGAGCGCAATGTAGGAGTCTGTTGGGTTTGGAAACTCCAAATGGAGTCATGTGTCAGTCAGAGAAACGCTCAGTCACAGGCCAGGTGAGCACAGAGTACGGCAAGAGACAGGGAGACAGGAGGGAATGACTGCTTTTCTCTGAGGGCACACTGAAGAGGGCCCCCCACCCCCCCGACCCCGAGCTCTCAGCCGCTCCAGGCTGGTGACTGGGAGGCCACGATTTTTCATTCCCATCCTCCAAAGCTGTACAAAAGCTTTCAAGAAACAAAAGCTACCAAAAGCAAACTCCAAGCAGATTATTTTGCCTTGCCCCTGGCAAGGGTGGTAAAATTTTGCCTCAGGCAAAGACATTTGAGAATCACTGCAACAGGGCCCTCTCACAGAAGATCAGCAAGAAATTTTCCAGCCAAGACCAAATTTACCAATCAATGAGAACTGTGAATCTCCAGCCTTAGGGGACTACAGCACATAGAATTCATGGCTTTTTCTGCCATGATTATTTAGTCTTTCAAAGTTAAATTTTTTTTAATTTTCTTTATTTTTTTTCCTTTTTTTTTTTCATTTTTCCTCTTTCATATTTTAACCATCTTATAATACCATTTTTAAATTCCTTCTTAATTTTCATTTTTATAATATTCTATCCCTTCATTGTATTTAACCATATTTTTGTGTGTATATAATACATATATATGTATATCTTTATAATTTTTTCTTTCCTTAAAATTTTGGAATACAGTTTCTTCTAAGAGACCAAAATACACCCTAAATCTAGTGTATGGCTTTATTCTAGTCTCCAGCCAGATCACATTCTCTGCCTTTTTTTTTTTTCCAACCAATTTCTCATCAATTACTTTTTTAAAATCTTTTTTTAATTTTCATCTCTACAGGCATACTCCATCCCTTCTTCATATTTACCCTTATTTTTGTATATACATAAGTTTTTCTTTCCTTAAAATTATGGGAGGCAGTATTTTCTAACAGACCAAAATACACCCAATATCAAATCTATGGCTCTGTTCTATTCACCAGCCTGATCATACCTTTTTTTTTCCTTCCTGTTCCCCCTGTTTTTGGATGTCTTCTGATTTGTTTAGAGTATATTTTTCAGGGGGCGCTGTTACCCTTTTAGCATTTTGTTCTCTCATTCATCTATTCTCTGGACAAAATGAAAAAGCAGAAAAACTCACCTCAAAAAAAAAAAAAAAAAAAAAAAAAAAAGACCAAGAGGCAGTACCAACAGCTAGGGACCTAATTAATAGGGATATTGGTAAGATGTCAGAACTAGAGTTCAGAAGGATGATTATAAAGATACTAGCTGGGCTTGAAAAAAGCATAGAAGATACTACAGAATCCATTCTGAGAGAAATAAAAGAACTAAAATCTAACCAAGTCGAAATGGAAAAAGCTATCAGTAAGGTGCAATCAAAAATGGAGGCTCTTACTGCTAGGATAAATGAGGCAGAAGGCAGAACTAGTGATATAAAGAATCTGAGAAAAAGATAACTACAGGATCACAAGAATTCGAGAGATAAGTGATACCTTAAGATGAAACAATATTAGAATAATTGGGATCTAGGAAGAAGAATAAAGAGAGAGGGGCAGAAGGCTTATTGGACCAAATTATAGTGAAGAACTTCCCTAATTTGGGGAAGAAACAGGCATCAAAATCCAGGAGGTACAGAGAAGCCCCCTCAAAAATTAATAAAAATAGGTAACACCCCATGATCCAATAGTAAAACTTAAAAGTCACAAAAACAAAAAGAAAATCCTAAAAGCAGCTCAGGACAAGGTCTGTAACCTACAAAGGCAGAAATATTAGATTGGCAGCAGCCCTATTCACAGAGACCTGCAGGCCAGAAAGGACTGGCATGATATATTCAGACCACTAAATGAGAAAAATATGCAGCCAAGAATACTATATCCAGTTAGGCTGTCACTGAAAGTAGAAGGAGAGATAAAAAGCTTCCAGGATGAACAAAACTGAAAGTGAGAACACCAAACCACCCTTACTGGAAATACTGAAAGGGGTCCTCTACGCAAGAGAGAGCCTAAAACTAACAAACCAAAAAGGAAGAGTGACAATATACGGTAAGAGTCAGCTTATAGGCAATACAATGGCACTAAATCCATATCTCTCAATAGTTAACCCTGAATGTAAATGGGCTAAATGCCCCAATCAAAAGACACAAGGTATCAGAATGGATAAAAAAACAAACCCCATCAATATGCGGTGTGCAAGAGACTCATTTTAGACACAAAGACAACTCCAGATTTAAAGTGAGGGTGTGGAAAACAATTTACCATACTAATGGACATCAAAAGAAAGCTGGGGTCGCCATTCTTATATCAGACAAAATAGATTTTAAACCAAAGACTATGAAAAGAAATGAGGAAGGACACTAGATCATACTTAAAGGGTCTATCCAACAAGAAGACCTAACAATTTTAAATATCTATGCCCCTAACACGGGAGCAGCCAATTATATAAACCAATTAATAACAAAAATAACAAAATCAAAGAAACACATCAACAATAATACGTAATAGCAGGGGACTTTAACACCCACCTCACTGAAATGGACAGATCATCTAAGCAAAAGATCAACTAGGAAATAATGGCTTTAAATGACACAATGGGGAGCACTGAGGTGGCTCAGTGGGTTAAGCCTCTACCTTTGACTCAGATCATGATCTCAGGGCCCTTGGATCAAGCCCCACATAGGGCTCTCTGCTCAGCAGGGCGCCTGCTTCCTCCCTCCCCACCACTCTGCCTGCCTCTCTGCCTACTTGTGATCTCTGTCTGTCAAATAAAGAAATAAAATCTTTTTAAAAAAGAAATAAATGACACACTGGACCAGACGGACATCACAGATATATTCAGAACACTCCATCTCAAAGCAACAGAATATACATGCCCATGGAATATTCTCCAGAATAGATCACATCCTGGGTCACAAATCAGGTCTCAGGTGCCTGGATGACTCAGTCATTAAGTGGCTGCCTTTGGCTCAGGTCACGAACCCAGGGTTCTGGGATTACGGCCCACATTGGGCTCCCTGCTCAGCAGGAAGCCTGCTTCTCCTCTCCCACTCCCCCTGCTTGTGTTCCCTCCCTCTCTCTCTCTCTCTCTGTCAAATAAATAAATCTTTATTTTTTTTTAAAGATTTTTTTATTTATTTGCCAGAGAGAGAGTACACACAAGCAGGCAGAGAGGTAGGCAGAAGCAGCGAGAGAAGCAGGCTCCCTGCTGAGCAAGAAACCCGATGGGGACTCGATCCCAGGACCTTGGGATCATGACCTGAGCCGAAGGCAGCAGCTCAACCAACTGAGCCACCCAGGCGTCCCAATAAATAAATCTTTAAAACAAACAAATAAATTAGGTCTCAACTGGTACCAAAAGATTGGGATAATTCCCTGAAAATTTTCAGACCACAATGCTTTGAAACTGGAACTCAACCACAAGAGGAAGGTTGGAAAGAACTCAAATACTGGAAGGCTAAAGAGCATCCTACTAAAGAATGAATGTGTCAACCACGAAATCAAATAAAAATTTAAAAAATTCATGGAAACAAGTGAAAATGAAAACACAACTGTTTAAAATCTTTGAGATACAGCAAAGGCAGTGCTAAGAGTAAAGTATATAGCAATATAAGCCTTTCTCAAGAAACAAGAAAGGTCTCAAATACACAACCTAACCCCACACCTAAAGGAGCTGAAAAAAGAACAGCAAAGAAAGACTAAATCCAGCAGAAGAAGAGAAATAATAAAGATCAGAGCAGAAATCAATGAAATAGAAACTAAAAGAACAGTAGAACAAATCAACGAAACTAGGAGCTGACTCTTTGAAAGAATTAATAAGATTGATAAACCCCTGGCCCGATTTAACAAAAAGAAAAGAGAAAGGACCCAAGTTAATAAAATCATGAATGAAAGAGGAGAGATAACAACCAACACCAAAGAAACACAAACAACTATAAGAACATATTATGAGCAACTATATGCCAGTTAGACAATCTGGAAGAAATAGATGCATTCCAAGAGAAATATAAGCTACCAAACTGAACCAGGAAGAAATAGAAAACCTGAACAGACCCATAACCAGCAAGGAAATTGAAGCAGTGATCAAAAATCTCCCCAAAAAACAAGACCCAGGGCCGAATGGCTTCCCAGGGGGAATTCTACCAAATATTTCAAGAAGAATTAATACCTATTCTCCTGAAACTGTTCCAATAAATATAAATGGAAGGAAAACTTCCAAACTCATTTTATGAGGCCACCATTACCTTGATCCCAAACCAGACAAAGAATCCACCAAAGAGGAGAAATACAGACCAGCGTCCCTGATAAACATGGATACAAAAATTCTCACCAAAATACTAACCAATAGGATCAACAGTACATTAAAGGGATTATTCACCACAACCAAGTGGAATTTATTCCTGGGCTGCAAGGTTGGTTCAACATCTGCAAATCAATCAATGTGATTTACTTCAATAATAAAAGAAAGGACAAGAACCATACGATACTCTCAATTGATGCAGAAAAAGCACTAGACAAAGTACAGCATCCTTTCTTGATCAAAACTTTTCACAGTGTAGGGATAGAGGGTACATACCTCACTATCATAAAAGCCAGCTATGAAAACCCACAGGGAATATCATTCTCAATGAAGAAAAACAGAGCTTCTCCCCTAAGGTCAGGAACATGGCAGGGATGTCCACTATCACCCCTGCTATTCAACATAGTACTAGAAGTCCTAGCCACAGCCATCAGACAACAACAACAACAAAAATAAAAGGCATCCGAATTAGCAATGAAAGAGTCAAACCCTCACTCTCTGCAGATGATATGATACTTTATGTGGAAAACCCAAAAGACCCCACCCCCAAACTGCTAGAACTTGTACAGGAATTCAGTAAAGTGTCAGGATATAAAATCAATGCACAGGGCGCCTGGGTGGCTCAGTGGGTTAAGCCACTGCCTTCGGCTCAGGTCATGATCTCGGGGTCCTGGGATCAAGTCCCGCATCGGGCTCTCTGCTCAGCAGGGAGCCTGCTTCCCTCTCTCTCTCTCTCTCTGCCTGCCTCTCCATCTACTTGTGATTTGTCTCTGTCAAATAAATAAAATCTTAAAAAAAAAAAATAAGTAAAATAAAATGAAATCAATGCACAGAAATCAGTTGCACTTCTATACACCAACAAAGAGACAGAAGAAAGAGAAATTAAGGAGTCAATCCCACTTACAATTGCACCCAAAACCATAAGATACCTAGGAATAAACCTAACCAAAGAGGCAAAGAATCTGTACTCAGAAAACTACAGAATACTTATGAAAGAATTTGAGAAAGACACAAAGAAATGGAAAAATGTTCCATGCTCATGGATTGGAAGAACAAATATTGTGAAAATGTCTATGCTACCTAAAGCAATCTACACATTTAATGCAATCCCTATCAAAATATCATCAGCTTTTTTTCAAAGACATAGAACAAATTATCCTAAAATTTATATGGAACCAGAAAAGACCCTCAATAGCCAGAGGGATATTGAAAAAGAAAACCAAAGCTGGAGGCATCACAATTCCAGAGTTCAAGCTCTATTACAAAGCTGTCATCATCAAGATAGTGTGGTACTGGCACAAAAACAGATAACATAGATCAGTGGAACAGAATACAGAGCCAGAAATGAACCCTCAACTCTATCGTCAATTAATCTTCAACAAAGCAGGAAAGAATGTCCAATGGAAAAAAGATGGTCTCTTCAACAAATGGTGTTTTGAAAATTGGACAACCACTTGCAGAAATTTGAAACTGGACCTACACACAAAAATAGACTCAAAATGGATGAAAGACCGCAATAAGAGACAGGAATCTATCAAAATTCTTGAGAACACAGGCAGCAACCTCCATGACCTCTGCTGCGGCAGCTGCTTCCTAGAAACATCGCTAAAGGCAAGGGAAGCAAGGGCAAAAATGAATTACTGGGACTTCATCAAGATCAAAAGCTTTTGCACAACAAAGTAAACACTCAATAAAACCAAAAGCCAACTGACAGAATGGGAAAAGATATTTGCAAATGACATATCAGATAAAGGGCTAGTATCCAAAATCTATATAGAACTTATCCAGCTCAATACCCAAACAACAAATAATCCAATCAAAAAGTGGGCAGAAGACATCAACAGACTTTTCTACAAAGAAGACATCCAACTGGCCAACAGACACATGAAAGTGTTCAACATCACTCAGCATCAGGGAAATACAAATAAAAACCACAGTGAGATACCACCTCACATCAGTCAGAATGGCTATAATTAACAAGTCAGGAAACAGCAAGTGTTGGTGAGGATGCAAAGAAAGGGGAACCCTCCTACACTGTTGGTGGGAATGCAAGCTGGTGCAGTCACTCTGGAAAACAGTATGGAGATTCCTCAAAAGTTGAAAACAGAGCTACCCTATGAGTGCAAGCAATTGCACTACTGGGTATTTACCCCGAAGATACAAATGTAGTGATCCAAAAGGGCACAAGCACCCAAATGTTTATAGTAGCAATGTCCACAACAGCCAAACTATGGAAAGAGCCTAGATGTACATCAACAGATGAATGGACAAAGAAGATGTGGTTTATATATGTGTATACACACACACACACACACACACACACACACACACACAATGGAATATTATGCAGCCAACAAAAACAAACCAAATCTTGCCATTTATAATGATGTGTACGGAACTAGAGGCTATTATGCTAGGTGAAATGAGTCAATCAGAGAAAGACAACTATCATATGATTTCACTGACATGAGGAATTCAAGAGACAAGACAGGATCATAGGGGCAGGGAGGGGAATAAATGAAACAAGATGAAACCAGTGAAGTAAACAAAACATAAGAGACTCTTAATCTCAGGAAACAAATGGAGGGTTACTAGAGGGGAGGTGGGTGGGAGGGATGGGGTGGCTGAGTGGGAAATAGTGAAAGGTCCTCATTACACATGATTTTGCAAGTCCACTTCTGGGTATTTTTCTGAAGGAAATTAAATCACTATCCCAAAGAGTTATCTGTCCCCCACTCCACTCCCCCCAACCATAGCAGTATTCACAATAGCTAAGGCACAGAAACAATCTAAGTGTCAACTGACAGATGAATGGATAAAATGTATATATATGCAATTGATTATTATTCAGCCTTAAAAAAGAAGGAAATCCTGTCATGTGTGACAACATGGATGAAACCGGAGGGCACTGGAATAAGTGAAATAAGTCACACAGGGAAAGGCAAATACTATATGATGACATCATAAAATTCTTTTAAAAAATGAACTCATAGAGACAAAAAGTAAACTGGTAGTTGCGAAGGGCTGCCAGATGGGGGAAATGGGGAATGTTGGTCAAAGGATACAAACTTCCAGTGATAAAGTGAATAAAGTTATGGGTGACTATAGTTAAATAAATAAATATATAAACTGTGACTTCAAAATTCATTTTAACTCATTTTTAAAAAAGGATGTGAATTGCGTTTCTGTGTTTTTCAAGGTATAACCTTTCAACACCCTTTTCAGCAACTAAGTGAGAAAATAATGTAAATATTTCCAAACACTTCCATTTTTACAGAATAAATTTCATTCAAAAAGAAGTTCTTGGGGTGCCTAGCTGGCTCAGTAACTCTTGATCTCGCAGTCATGAGTTTAAATCCCATGTTGGGAGTAGAGTTTACTTTAAAAAAATTTTTTTTTCTTTTTAAAGAATTCTTTGTCACTCAAAGCTGAATTGCTAGTTTAAAACATTAAATGACAGATTGTGTTTATATTTACAAAAATACCACTGAAAGTTACTTTAATTAAGAAAATTTATCTATAATAGAAAAATGCCTATCTCATCTTTAAATTTAAGGTTTAAAAACTCCATCATCCTACAACAAATTCAAACCTCTGAGTATTAAAAAATTTTTATAATAACTTCTCATCACAAAATTCTGCTAAAAGGCTACCATTTAAAATCTTTAAATCCACTTACCTGGGCACAAGTAAACACATAACAATAAACTGAAAGGAAATACTTATGTGAGGTTTCATTACCACCCCTCCAGGCTTCCTCAAGATGGCACACAAGCTATAAACCTCATCTGATCCAATGCAGGGCACCACTGTAAAGCTAAATATTTTTATCATTTTTTATTATTTTTTTACTCATTAAGAGATAAATATAAATTCTAATACTTCTTTCATGTACATTAATGAATCATCTTTAGCATACCCCTTTGAAGACTACTATTGCTACCTTATTTTATTAGAAAATGATTGTTTCTATGTTTGAAGTTACATTTCAAAAAAAAAAAAGACATTACAATCCAAGTTTTAGCAAGTCTTAGCCCTCCAGAGGAAAATTACACAGATGGCTTGGATACCTTTCTCAATTAAGACTAAATATGTGAATTTTATCTAAAAGTAGGATGAAATTTACATGAACTTTTTCTGGATAATTAATATTGTGCACCTCTTACTGACAGGATCTCATTTAATGTTAACAACACTGAAAAGTAGATACTAATATTTACTTTCTTAAATCAATTTGCATTTGCTTTATTTCTAGTAACAGAATAACACTGACTTTTTTTTAAAGATTTTCATTTATTCATTTGACAAAGATCACAAGTAGGCACAGAGGCAGGCAGAGAGATGGGGTGGGGAAGCAGGCTCCCCACTGAGCAGGGAGCCCGATGTGGGGCTCTATCCCAGGATCCCAAAATCATGACCCGAGCTGAGTCTTCAACCCACTGAGCCACCCAGGTGCCCCAACACTGACTTTTATAAGAGTTTTTTGTCCACCCCAATGCTTCAAAGTCAGCATTACAGCAAACACTTTTCTTCTTTCAAAAAAAACCCATAAATATAATATTTTCTTGATGGCACAGATTCACTCACTAGTCATATCACTACTATTCTTTAGAGAATCAAACACTAGTTCTTTTATTCTGTCCTCTATATTGTTAACATTCTCAGCTGTCACTTCTGCTACCGTTATACCAGCCAGAAACAAACAAATAGCTGAAAGCACCCTCAAGATCTTTCTAGTGTATTATTTCAAATGTGCTAAGAGAAACAGACAAATTTAAAAATTAAGTGTTAAATATTAGTCAATAATAGAGATGGAAAGTAAAGAGGCTAAAGGGAAGGAGGCATGGGGAGTGACTGTTAATGGATTCAGGATCTCTTTCTGGGGTGACTAAAACATTCTCAAATTAGATAGCAGTGCTGATTACACAACCTTGTGAATACACTAAAAGTCACTGAAATGTAAGCTTCAAGTTTTGAGGTACGTAGTTTTATCTCAATAAAAACAACAGAAATTTAAAATACTGAGTCAGTAAAGCCACTTCTTTTTTAATGAACTATTTGAATACAGCCCTATGTTAATATTTAAATGCTCTCACTTTCCAATTGGGAGCAGGTACAGTTATACAGTGGCTAGATCCAAAACACTCCAGAGAAGGGGTTGTTAGAACAGTGGCTGGACAGCTCTCTCTTCCACAGTTTCAGAGCCTTTCTATGTGATCTCCCTCACAATCAGTAGTCTTAAACATCTGAACTTGAACTTGAACTGCAGCTCAGGGTTCCAGGCACAAGCATTTTGCCTAGCCTCAAAAGTCACATCATGCCACTTCTGCCACACTCTTTGAAAGCCACAAAAACTCTTTTGATTTCAAGAAGAGAGGATATCACCTATTCACACTGTAAGAAGAACATGAGATGAAAGTTACTGTTGCAATCATCTTTGGAAAATACTGACTCAGGGCTAATTTTCAGTAAGCCACGGTTGTCCAAAGTCTGTCTTCTGCATCAGTGGTATACCAATAATATAGTATATACTACATTTTCAATGTAGTATAAAATTTAAACAAATACACTCAAACTAAAATTTAAGAAGATGGATTTTTAAATCTAGACAGAAGCTGTTATTTCCTTCCTTCAACCACTTTAGGAATCACTCCTATCAGTGATGAAATTTCAATTCCTACAAAAGGAAATTTCAATCAAATGAACCATGGGGTTTTTGTTTGCTCGTTTGTTTGTTTGTTTGTTTTAAAGATTTTATTCATTTGTTTGACAGACAGAGATCACAAGTAGGCAGAGAGGCAGGAAGAGAGAGGAAGGGAAACAGGCTCCCTACTTTAGCAGAGAGCCCTATGCAGAGCTTAATCCCAGGACCCCGAGATCACAACCTGAGCCAAAGGCAAAGGCCCCAACCCACTGAGCCACCCAGGTGCCCCTGAACCAACGTTTTTGAAGACAAAGCTGTTAAATAAAAATATTGACAAGGAAACATAAAACCAGATACTATATTTAATCAATTTTAAGGCTCTTTAAATTTTCATATTTTGGTATCTCTGAAAAGAGTGCATTTTACATACAGTGGTAACTTTGTTAACCAGGCAGTACTCCTGCAGAAATTTGGCTGTTATTTCTAGTGGTAAGACTGGACAATGCAGCCATTCTTGTCAAAATCCACTTAAGTATCATTTGAGAAAGGACTGGGTCCTAGTTATTTGTCTTAAAAAGCATCCATTAGTAACTTCTGATAAAATCAAGAGAGCACCAGCATCAAAATTTGCAAAATAAGTGACAGTGGCTTGCAAAAAAAAAAAAAATCCCTTTTAAGAATGAAGCACTGTTGGGCGCCTGGGTGGCTCAGTGGGTTAAGCCGCTGCCTTCGGCTCAGGTCATGATCTCTGGGTCCTGGGATCGAGGCCCGCATCGGGCTCTCTGCTCAGCGGGGAGTCTGCTTCCTCCTCTCTCTCTCTGCCTGCCTCTCTGCCTACTTGTGATCTCTCTCTCTGTCAAATAAATAAATAAATAAAATCTTTAAAAAAAAAAAAAAAGAATGAAGCACTCTTACTCTTAATCTCACAAAACAAACCAAGGGTGGCGGGGGGCGGGTGAGAGGGTAGGAGAGGGTGGTTGGGTTATGGACACTGGGGAGGGTATGTGCTATGGTGAGTGCTGTGAAGTGTGTAAACCTGGCGATTCACAGACCTATACCCCTGGGTCTAATAATACATTATATGTTAATTTAAAAAATAAAAAATAAAATAAAATAAAGAAGAATGAAGCACTCTTGGGGCACTTGAGTGGCTCAATAGGTCAAGCCTCTGCCAATAGCTCAGGTCATGATCTCAGGGTCCTGGGATCGAGCCCTGCATCCAGCTCTCTGCTTAGCAGGGAGCCTGCTTCCCCTCTGTCTTTGCCTATCTCTCTGCCTACTTGTGATCTCTCTCTCTGTCAAATAAATAAATAAAATCTTAAAAAAAAAAAAAAAGAAAAGAATGAAGCACTCTTAAGAATGCTACATTTAAAAAAATAAAAAAGAATGCTATGTCACCAACATTTTTGATGGTCCAGAGGATATTGGTAGGTAGATACATACATACATACATACATACATACATCTATCTATCTATCTAGACAGATAGATAGATTTTTTTTTTTTAAGAACTCTGAATCAAAAAGTGATTTGGAAGATTTGGACCCTGATCTATCTATCTATCTATCTATCTAGACAGACAGATTTTTTTTTAAGATCTCTGAATCAAAAAGTGATTTGGAAGATTTGGACCCTGAATATCAAATAGTTTTATATATCTCTTAACAATTTATTTTCCTTATACTTGTCTTTATATGTGTGCAAAGAAATGACATATGTTAAAAAAAAAAATTTCATGTCCAAATAAGGGTGTTTTCAGTATATACAAAATAAAATATCTTACTGATAAATCAACCAATCACAAGATATAATGGGTGAAAAAACCCCATTTACAATAGCAACATAAAGGAGAAAAATAATTAAGAATAAATTTAACAAGGGGTACCTCGGTGGCTCAGTTGGTTAAGCATCTGACTTTGGCTCAGGTCATGATCTTGGGTCCTGGAATCAACCCATGTGTTGTGCTCTAGGCTCAGCTCAGAATTTGCTTGTCCCTCCCCCTCTGCTTCTACCCCACTCTCTCTCTCTCTCTAAAATAAATTTAAAAGACCTTAAAAAAATAAACTTAACAAAAAAAATCTATACGAAGAAAATAATAAACCTTCCTGAAAGGAAAAAAAGTAGACTTGAAAAAATGGAAAGATGCTTTAAGTTAAAAATGCCTCAATATAATTAAGGTACCAGTTCTACCTATGATATTGAATAAATGCAATGTGTTCCAATAAAAATACCAATGAGCTTTATACTGGAACTGGACAAGTTGATACTAATGTTAATACAGAAAAATAGGGCGCCTGGGTGGCTCAGTGGGTTAAGCTGCTGCCTTCGGCTCAGGTCATGATCTCAAGGTCCTGGGATCAAGTCCCACATCGGGCTCTCTGCTCAGCAGGGAGCCTGCTTCCCTCTCTCTCTCTGCCTGCCTACTTGTAATCTCTGTCAAATAAATAAATAAAATATTTTAAAAAAATACAGAAAAATAAATTCACAAGATTCAGCTAGGAAAACCCTAAAAAGAGCTAAGAAGATGAACTAACTCTACCAGGTATTAAAACATCCTACAAAACCTCTAAAATTGAAACAGTATAGTAATGAAGCATGAATAAACAAACAGAACTGAAAAGATCGGAAACAGACTAATATAAAAAGTAAAGTATATGAAAAAGGCGGTCACCCAAATCATTTGAGTCAAGTTGGGTTTTAATTCCAGGACAAATAAATAGCCATTTGAAAAAAAGATAAAATTTAAGATAAAAAGATAATAGAAAAATGGATCAGAAATCTCCAAGTAAAAAATGAAACTCTGCAATTAATAGAAAATATAGGCAAATTTCTTCATAAGCTGAATTTAGGGAAAGCCTTTCTAATTAAGATTAAAAATCCAACCATAAAAAAGGAAAAGTTTATTAAATTTAACTATATAAAATAAAATGTTTTTCTTGGCAAAATACCATAAACAAAGCTAAAAGACAAACAGCAAACTAAGAGAAAGTATTTGCAAAGTATATCTAAGGTAGAAGGCTAGTATCCCTCACATGCAAAAATATTTCTTAATTGAAGGAAAAAAGACCAAGAATTCTATTTTAAAAAATGGATGAAAGACAATTTACACAATTTATACAATTTACAAAGCAATATGAAAACAATCTTTAAGCAACTGAAATTATATAAAAATCCCTTATAATAAGAGAAATACAAATTTAAAACTGCATTGACATGCGATTTCTCACCCATCAGATTAGCAACAACATCTGAAGCTTGACAATATACACTGTAAGAAAGGCACATTCACATATTTCTAGTGAGAATGCAAAATGGTCCAAACCACATTAAGATAAATATTTTCTACTATCTAACAAAATTACAAAAGCATTTATTTTTACCCAGCTATTCCACTTCTAAGAATATATCCTGGGGATATACCTCCACCATACAAAAATTGATTTGAACAAATCACGGGTTATTTATCACAGCATTACTTAGAAATACTGGAAACCACCTAAGTGCCCAATTACAGGAGGTTATTTAGATAAACAATGACATATTCACATAAAAGAAAACCATGCAGCTATGAAAAACGATGATGAAGATCTCTTAAAAAAATAATACAGAGTGATTTCCATGAGAAACTGTTAAGCGAAAATAGTAAAGTTCAAAAAAGTTTATACTGGGTACCAAGACTATTCAAAAGGGAAAGGACAGTCAATAAATGGTTCTGAGGAAACTGAATATTCACATGCAAAAGAATGACCTTACACCTTTACCTTACACCATACACAAAAATTAATTCAAAATGGATCAAAGATCTAAATGTCAGATCTAAAGCTGTAATGAACTTAAAACAGGACAAAGGCTTCACAACACTGGATCTGGCAATGATTTCCTGAATATGACAATAAAAGCACACGAAATACAAGGAAAAAAAAACACAAACTGGACTTCATGAAAATTTTAAAACTTTGTGCATCAAAAGACATTATCAGGGTGCCTGGGTGGCTTGTCAGTCAAGCATTTCACTCTTGATTTCAGCTCACAATCTCAGGAATGTGAGATGGAGCCTGTTTAGGATTCTTTCTCCCCCTCTTTCTCTCCCTCTACCCTTCCCCATCTCTAAAAAAAAAAAAAAAAAGTCTATTTAAAGAGACACTAACTAGGGGCGCCTGGGTGGCTCAGTGGGATAAAGCCTCAGCCTTCGGCTCAGGTCATGATCTCAGGGTCCTGGGATCGAGCCCTACATCGGGCTCTCTGCTCAGCAGGGAGCCTGCTTCCCTTCCTCTCTCTCTCTCTCTGCCTACTTGTAAAATAAATAAATAAAATCTTTTAAAAAAAAAGACACTAACTATAGATTAAAACGGAAACCCACAGAATAAGAGAAAATACTTGCAAATCACGTATCTGGTAAGGGATTAATAGCTAGAATCTATATAGAACTTGTAAAACTCTACAACAAACAACCCAATTCAAAAATGGGCAAAGGACTCAAATAAACATTTCTCCAAAGAAATGTCAATAATCACATAAAAAGAAGCCCAACATCAAAAAAAGCATATTGAGCTATGTAACTAAATATCATCAAATCCACCTATGAAAAAAACAGAGCAAATATCATTCTCAATGAAGAAAAACTGAGAGCTTCTTCCCTAAGGTCAGGAACACGGCAGGGATGTCCACTATCACCCCTGCTATCCAACATAGTACTAGAAGTCCTAGCCACAGCCATCAGACAACAAAAAGAAATAAAAGGCATCTGAATTAGCAATGAAAGAGTCAAACTCTCACTCTTTGCAGATGATATGACACTTTTTGTGGAAAACCCAAAACACCCCACTCCAAGTCTGCTAGAACTTGTACAGGAATTCAGTAAAGTTTCAGGATCAGTGCACAGAAATCAGTTGCACTTCTATACACCAACAAAGAGACAGAAGAAAGAGAAATTAAGGAGTCAATCCCATTTACAATTGCATCCAAAACCATAAGATACCTAGGAATAAACCTAACCAAAGAGGCAAAGAATCTGCACTCAGAAAACTGCAAAGTATTCATGAAAGAAATTGAGGAAGACGCAAAGAAATGGAAAAATGTTCCATGCTCATGGATTGGAAGAACAAATATTGTGAAAATGTCTATGTTACCTAAAGCAATCTACACATTTAATGCAATCCCTATCAAAATACCCTCAGTTTTTTCAAAGAAATAGAACAAATATGGAACCAGAAAAGACCCCGAATAGCCAGAGGAATGTTGAAAAAGCAAGCCAAAGTTGGTGTCATCACAATTCCAGATCTCAAGCTCTATTACAAAGCTGTAATCATCAGGACAGTATGCTACTGGCACAAAAACAGAGACATAGATCAGTGCAACAGAATAGAGAGCCCAGAAATAGACCCTCAACTCTATGGTCAACTAATCTTCAACAAAGCAGGAAGGAATGTTCAACGGAAGAAAGACAGTCTCTTCAACAAATGGTGTTGGGAAAATTGGACAGCCACATGCAGAAAAATGAAACTGGACCATTCCCTTACACCACACACAAAAACAGACTCAAAATGGATGACAGACCTCAAAGTGAGAAAGGAATCCATCAAAACCCTTGAGAAGAACAGAGGCAGCAACCTCTTCAACCTCAGCCACAGCAAATTCTTCCTAGAAACATCATCAAAGGCAAGGGAAGCAAGGGCAAAAATGAACTACTGGGACTTCATCAAGATCAAAAGATTTTGGGGGCGCCTGAGCGGCTCAGTTGGTTAAGCGGTTGTCTTCAGCTCAGGCCATGATTCCAGGGTCCTAGGATCAAGCCCCACATCAGGCTCCCCTGCACAGTGGGGAGTCTGCTTCTCTCTCTTCCCCTCTCCCTGCCACTCTGTTTACTTGTGATCTCTCTCTAGCTCTCTATCAAATAAATAAATAAAATATTTTTTAAAAAAAAGATCAAAAGCTTTTGTACAGCAAAGGCAACAGTCAACAAAACCAAAAGACAACTGATAGAATGGGAGAAGATATTTGCAAACGACATATCAGATAAAGGGTTAGTATCCAAAATCTATAAAGAACTTATCAAACTCAACACTCAAAGAACAAATAATCCAATCAAGAAATGAGCAGAGGACATGAACAGACATTTCTGCAAGAGACATCCAGATGGCCAACAGACACATGAAAAAACACTCCACATCACTTGGAATCAGGGAAATACAAATCAAAACCACAATGAGATACCACCTCACACTAGTCAGAATGGCTAAAATTAATAAGTCAGGAAATGTCAGATGCTAGCGAGGATGCAGAGAAAGGAGAACCCTCCTACACTGCTGGTGGGAATGCAAGCTGGTGCTACCACTCTGGAAAACAGCATGGAGATTCCTCAAAAATTTGAAAATAGAGCTACCCTACAACCCACTAATCGCACTACTGGGTATTTACCCTAAAGATACAAATGTAGTGATCCGAAGGGGCACATGCATCCAAATGTTTACAGCAGCAATGTCCACAATAGCCAAACTATGGAAAAAACCTAGATGTTCATCAACAGATGAATGGATAAAGAAGATGTGGTATATATGCAACCATCAAAAGAAATGAAATCTTGCCATTTGCGACGACATGAATGGAACTAGAGGGTATTATGCTGAGCAAAATAAGTCAATCAGAGAAAGACAATTATCCTATAATCTCCATGATATGAGGAAGTCAAGAAGCAACGTGGGGGTTTGGCAGGTAGGAAAGGAATAAATGAAACAAGATGGGATCGGGAGGGAGACAAACCATAAGAGACTCTTAATCTCACAAAACAAACTGAGGGTTGCTGTGGGGGAGAGGGGTATGGAGAAGGTGGTAGGGTTATGGACACTGGGGAGGGTATGTGCTATGGTGAGTGCTGTGAAGTGTGTAAACCTGGAGATTCACAGACCTGTACCCCTGGGGCTAATAATACATTGTATGTTAATAAAAAATAAAAAAATTTAAAAGAAAAAAAAAAGAAGCCCAACATCACTTAATCTTTAGGAAAATACAAATCAAAACTACAATGAGCCATCCACTGGGATAATTACTACTGAAAAAGAAAGAAAGAAAATAAGGGTTGGCAAAGATGTGGAGAAATTAGAACCTCTGTGCACTGTTGGGGAGAATATAAAATGGCACAGCCACTATGGAGATCAGTATGGCAATTTCAAAAAATTAAAAACAATTACCACATGATCCAGCAATTCCACGTCTGGGTATATACCCAAAAGGAATGAAACCAAGGTCTCGAAGAGGTATTTGTATGCTCATGTTCACAGCAGCATTACTCACAACAGCTATACTGTAGAAATAATCCAAGTATCTATCAAGAGATGAATGGATAAGCAAAATGTGGTATATACATACAATGAATATTTTTCAGTTTTAAAAAAAGGAAATCCCTCAATATATGACAAACGAGATGAATCCTAGGACCTTATGTAAGTGAAATAAGCCAGTCACAAGAAAGCAAATTTTGTGTGATTCCAAGTACATGAAATACTTAACACAGAATCATAGAGACAGAGAGGAGAATGATGGTTGTCAGCAGCTGAGGGAAGAGGGAAATGTGGAGTATTTGCAAATACTGCAAAATCTGGAGTAATTTTGCAAACAGTTGGAAAATTACTGTTTTGCAACTATCATCATAAAGATTTGTTTAGGCAAGATTCATCCATGCATGCTAACTTAAGGGAGAAATTTTGAAGAAGAGCAAGATAATTGCATGGTTTTAAAATGTATCCTCACAAATTGCTTATTAACTTAAGGGTAAAAATAATAAATATGCATGGAGAAATAAGACAACATCGTCAGCAAGTAATAAAAATTATTATCACCGATGAAGACTAAATGACTATTGTAGGACTATAGACCTGATGCCCTAAAAAAAGAACAATATCACTACCTAAAATTTTTATCAGAAATTTATCACCTGAATCTAATCATGAGCAATTACCCGAAAATCCCAAAATAAGACACACTCTATTTTTAAAAAATTCAATTTATCAACATTATTAAAAAAAAAAAAAAAGGCTACAGAACTATTCCAGATTAAAAAAGACTGCAGACAGGGGCGCCTGGGTGGCTCAGTGGGTTAAGCCTATGCCTTCGGCTTAGGTCACGATCGGGGTCCTGGGATCGAGCCCCACATCGGGCTCTCTGCTCAGCAATGAGCCTGCTTCCACCCTCTCCTTCTGCCTGCCTCTCTGCCTATTTGTCATCTCTGTCTGTCAAATAAATAAATAAAATCTTTAAAAAAAAAAAAAAAAAAAGACTGAAAACAGACAAGTAAATTCATTACCTGACCCTACAATGGATCCTGATGGAAAGGGAGGGAAAAATATATAGGATTTCATTATGTCAAATGACAAAAATAAAGTATGAGTGGTATATTAAAAATATTATAATAAAGTTAAATTTGTTGAATAACTGAAGCTGGTGACTGTATTAGGTTATGTAAGAGATAATGCCTTCCCTGGGAAATAAACATTATGGCACTAGGCAGTAAACAGCCATCATATGATCAACTCTCAAATACCAGAAATGCATACATATATAGAAAGAGAATAACAAAAACTAATGGGATATATTGTTAGTAACTAATTAATCTAGAAAAAGGGATATGCAGATTTTTGCAACTTTTATTACTAACAGAAAATTTGTTCAAATTTAAGTGATAATAAAGCATTGTTTCATAGTTTAATAAATAATGTTTTCTCTTCCTTGGTGACATATAAGATAAGGATGCATTTTACAACTAATAGTTTCTTAGAGTCACTGAACATAATAGATAGACAAGCCAAAAAAAAGGCAATTAAAAAAAAAGAAACTTTATTAACTCCTTCAACTAATAGGCTTTTAGGGAAAAAGATCAGACCCAGCATGTACACTAAATTAAGACTATTTAGAAGTACAAGAGACTTGGTGTTATCAATCTGGTCTTCAAGCAATTTAAGCATTAAGTATTAACTATCCCTCAAGTCTCGTTCTACCAAATGTATTTTTAATTACAACTGTACAAGAACCTATATACTCTGAGTAAATCAACGTATAGCTGTTTAAAATATGTAATGTGTTTTAAATGGGTTTTAGAGGTTCAAAAAGGGAAGCCTGGGTGGCTCAGTCAGTTAAACGTCTGCCCTCCACTCAGGTCAGATCCCAGGACCCTGGGAAAAAGACACTCCTCCAGCTCAGGGAGCCTACTTTTCCCTTTCCCTTTCGTTTTGCCCCTCTCCCAGCTCTGCTCTTGCTCCTCTTGCATGCGCTCGTGCTCTTTCTCTCTCACTCTAATAAATGTTAAAAAAAAAAAAAAGTTTTTTTAAATAAAGGTTCAAAAAGATAAAATGCCCCTTGAAAACTATGTTTACAAGAAACTGAAACTTGTTACCCTGGCTAACAGGTAACCCTTCAAAACTAAATGCTGATAAAGGATAAACTCAAAACAGTAATCCGGGATTAAAATATAGTAAGCAGTAAAAACATAATTCAACCATCAGAGAAACCCCTGTAAAAATTAAACGCTAGCATTACCAGAGTTTTTTGCATTCATCTGTATGGCACAGTATATTGGGGAAAGGGGGTCATGGAATTAAAAATACAGGTTTCTTTTACAATATGCATGATTTTTATTACCACATTTCTACTTCTGGAAGGAGCTAAAGAAGAATCACTAAGATGAGTCAAATAAATGACCACAGAGGACAGACCGTGAACAACAAAGCCACAGAATGTAGGACAATGCTTATCAGTTTAACCAAGTGAGCTGGGAGACTATGGATATAATGGAAAATATTTAGGCAATTCACTGAGCTAGGAAAACAATCTGAAAATCCACATTGTTATCTATGCATTTACACAAATGACAGCTGCAGAACTGGAAAGCGGGAGAAAAAGAACTATGTACTAAATAACTTCCTAAGAATTATCCAGTCTGACGATTTTTCCACTTTCTTTAAAACTTTCCATTCCAAATTGCAGCTACCAAATGTGAATTCAGTGAACATTCTATTTTAATTCCTTGTTTAATGCATTTATGTTGCACTATCAAACACACAAAGAGAAGTAAAATCAAATTGTTACATACAGTACATACAAAACATTGCACACATATAGTACAGGTCAAAAACTGAAATCTACAGTAATGTAAAAATATTCTTCTCTGCTTTGTACTTTTGTTAGTATAAAAAGTAATTATTTGTACCCCTGGGGCAAATAATACATTATATATTAATTTTTAAAAATGAAAAAAAGTAATTATTAAAAAATGAGACACAGAAAGTAAAACGGTTGTTGACAGGGATTGCGGATGAGGGAAGAATGTGGAGTTATTAAATGGGTATAGAGATTCAGTTTTGCAAGATGAAGAAAGTTCTTGAGATGGATGGTGGTAATGGGTGTACAACAATATAAATGTACTTAATACCACTGAACTATGTAGTTTAAAATGGTTAAGACACAGGGGCGCCTGGGTGGCTCAGGGGGTTAAGCCGCTGCCTTCGGTTCAGGTCATGGTCTCGGGGTCCTGGGATCGAGCCCCACATCGGGCTTTCTGCTCAGCCGGTAGCCTGCTTCCCTTCCTCTCTCTCTGCCCGCCTCTCTGCCTACTTGTGATCTCTCACTGTCAAATAAATAAATAAAATATTTTAAGAAATAAATAAATAAATAAATAATAAAATAAAATAAAATGGTTAAGACACTAAATTTTATGTTAAATATATTTTACCACAATAAAAAATTTGAGGGAGAATAGTTGATAACCCAACATCAAGAGGTAATAGAAATCAGATTAAAGAATTGAAAATCTAACAATTTCCAAATATTCAGCAAAAATTATACTACCTAATCAGTAGCTCTCAAGAGTATCATTAGGTTATCAAAAGAGTCTAACAAATATTCAAGCTAATAAGTGAGTTCTTTCAAATATAGTTCAATTATTTTGTTTTTATATCCAGTGTTCAACACAGTGGGATTAGATGCCTGCTGGGCACTAAGGAGACAGCAATGGAGGGAGTAAGAGTTAGGTATCTACTCTGCCAAGGAAGGAAAGAGCTAGTCACCTTTGGTGATGAACTCTATGTTGAGCTTAGGCTACCATGCTGCCTTGGAATCAAGCCATCATAGCTGACACTGGGCAAAGAGAACAGAGAATGCCAAGGAGTGAAGCCTTGACCTAGGACACCTCATCCCCAAATGTTTGGTTGAAGCACCTGTTCCTAAAGGGCTGCTGGCACACAATCCTTTACCTCTGCTCAATTCTACACAGAAAGATATTTCTTATGGTTATATTTCATACTAATTTTGGAAAGTTGGGGACTCCTAAAACAAGTATTTCATGTAAAGAATGCCTTTAAAATCTTTTGAGAAACATCAGTATACTTTGCCCCAAAAGATGGAATAAGTAATTATGATTCTAGAGGTGGAATTAAAAAATCAGTAAGGAAGGGGCGCCTGGGTGGCTCAGTGGGTTAAGCCGCTGCCTTCGGCTCAGGTCATGATCTCAGGGTCCTGGGATCGAGTCCCGCATCGGGCTCTCTGCTCAGCAGGGAGCCTGCTTCCTTCTCTCTCTCTCTGCCTGCCTCTCAGTGTACTTGTAATTTCTCTCTGTCAAATAAATAAATAAAATCTTTAAAAAAAAAAAAAATCAGTAAGGAAGAGTAGTATAGTAGTGAGTCTCTAAGATGGTTCCCAATAATCTTCATTCCCTGGTATTCATGCCCTTGTATATTCTCCAGAATTCATACAAACTACTTGTGGGAACAGAAAATGGTACAACCCATTTGAAAACAGACTCTTAAAATTAACACATACCTACCCTATAAACCAGCCATCCCACTCCTAGGTATTTATCTAAGAAAAATGAAACTTTGTGTCCAAAGATTCGTATACAAATGTTCACTGCAGCTTTATTTGTAATGGCCAAAAAATGGAAACAACCCAGACAACAAGTATATGGATTAAAAAAATGTATGACATATCCACACAAAAGAATATTACTCAGCAATTTAAAGAACGAAATTTTGAAACAAAAATGGATATATCTCAAAATAATTATGCTAAATGAAACGAGACCAGAAAAAAAAAAATACTGTGTGATTCTATTTGTACATATAAAGTTTATACAAAACTCTAGAAAATGCAAACTAACCTCATTCTTGTGTATAAAAGTAAACAGGAACTATTTAAGTAACAGTAGAGCATAGATATTCTTTCAAACAAAATACATATTTGACTATCCACTGGTTCTACTTTACTTTTTCCCCTCTAAATTTGCTTGTTTTACTCACTTCTAATTTTCAGGAACAGAAATTTTTGCATTCTTACTGTCTAATATATCCGCAGCACTAAAAATGCAAGCATATGGCTGATGCTCAATAATCACCACTTTAAAAATTCCTCTGCTAATCTTACTCCCTTTTCTCCGTCCCAATGTGTGATATGCCTACCTGCAGTTCTCTCCCTTAATGTTACCCTCAAGCCCTCATTTCTCTCTCTCTCTCTCCCACAAACATTTTTATTTCCTAAACTTTGTCTTTTAATGATTAATGAAATAATAATAAAGGGACCACTGTTGTTTCTTTTCTTTTTTTTTTTTTTTTTTTAAGATTTTATTCCTTTATTTGTCAGGGAGAAGGAGCACAAGCAGGGGGAGCGGCAGGCAGAGGGAGAAGCAGACTGCTCACTGAGCAGGGAGGCCAATGCAGGACTCGAAACCAGGACCCTGGAATCATGACCTGAGCGGAAGGCAGACACTTTACCGACTGAGCCACCCAGGCATCCCTGTTGTTTCACTTAAAGATACAACCATATGTGCAGAGCCTTATCTTCTAGATGATAAGTAATTAAGGATAGTGACTTCCTCTAAAACCAGTCACATATTGTATTAGTATATATTTTATATTATTATATACATATTTAGTGTCTGTGTGTACAATTCTGTATCTGATTGGTACCAGATCAATCTGACACCAGACGATCTGATACCAAACAAAAATCCAATTTCCATACATTAAGTCGTACTTACTTAATGTAAATTACACAGAGAAATGCTACAACTGGAATCATGTTACCTAATTTGGTAAACATTACCTTATCTACACACATGAATGGATCAAATAATTAAGGGAGGGGAGTAGACTTACAAAAAAGATTATGATACATGTAGCCAATTTAAAACAAGTGAGAATTTGTGGGGAAAAATGAAATTCCACAATCTAGAATCATGCCTCCACATGAATTGTGGCTCTGCTTCTTAGCTGCGTTTTGGGACACATACAATGTGGCTAGTTAGGAAAACAACTCTGCAATTTGAAGACTGAAGGCATATAAAGTGCTTAAAACTCTATCTCCCAAGTGTTCAATAAATATTAGCAATTACTGAATTTTATAAATATAAGAATTTATAATGTAAGAAATGAGCTTCATTTAAATAATTTATCAATTACATACCTAGAAATAAAAATTTTTCAAGCTTGCATTAACTGTTTGTCAAAAACATACACGAAAAAAATTATAAGACCTAAATATTTCTACCATAAACTTAAATAAGAGATTATAAAATAAGATTTTAATTACTCAGTGCATCTAAAATAATGTGAAATGTTAGTATAATTTAATTTGAGTACAACTGTATTATAACAAAAAATCAAGAATTTATATTAGTGTCACCTAAAAATCTA
The DNA here is from genome assembly GCF_030435805.1 of Mustela lutreola. Classification (NCBI taxonomy): domain Eukaryota; kingdom Metazoa; phylum Chordata; class Mammalia; order Carnivora; family Mustelidae; genus Mustela; species Mustela lutreola. The sequence goes on along the minus strand of NC_081290.1, from coordinate 142,491,753 downwards.
GTTATCCTTCAGCAAGATACACATTTACACCAGTTTTTTGGCAAATCAAATTTATGTTTTCTGATATGAAATCAGGAAGTGATTACTTACTTTTCTAAAAATTACAATTTTGCTAGGATCAATAGTAGTATGTATAAATGGTTTCCCAAAAAAATTACCAAGAAATCTGCACCAAAATTTGCATTAACACAAAAGACTAAACTTAGTCACCATTTAAGAAATATACACACTTCATGAAAATGAAAACTATGTTTGTAACATATGAATAGCTATGTATTTGCATGGGCCTTATCCAAGTGCAGGGACACTTCAAAACCCAAGACCATAAAATCTAAACAGAACTAAGCAAAGTAAATCAGTGTCAAAACAAGAATCCTCCAGGTTTTAACATCAAAGTATATATGTTGAATTACAAAAAGGCACGTTCTCTAGGCTGAGAAACTGCCAAATCGTACCCCATCTAAGAGGAGTAACCGTAAAAAGGTATCTCTTTTTGTCTTACACCAAGTCACAGGTCTGGATTTCAACTATCACTAACAATCCTTTGGCCAGGGACAACCTGCAGAGCTTTACTTAAAATCCCCAAATAAAGAGGGCAGCTGCTGTGGACTAAATGTTTGTGTCCCCTCAAAATTCTTATGTTGAAGCCCAATCCCCAATGTAATGGTATCTGAAAGTGAAGCCTTTGGAAGGTAAGTAGGGCTGGAGTAAATAATGAAGGTAGAGTCCTCATGATGGGATAAATGCCCTTAGAAGAGAAAAACCTCTTTCTCCACCAAGTGGCAGCGTAGAAGAGGGCTACTACATTCTCTATGGAACTTTCAATTTTAAAAGGTGCTTTACCTACATTATCTCATCTGATACTCACACAGTGCTATAGGTCACTCAAACAGGTTTATTATCACTAATTACAAATAAGGAGATTGAGTTTGAGAGTGATAAAGTGATTAGGACAAGGTCATGTCTAAAACTGGTACTCTCAGATCACAGCCAGTTGAGCGTCCAGCTTCAGGTCATGATCTCAGGATCCTGAGGTAGTCCCACATCGGGCTCCACCAGTGTGCAATCAGATTGGGACTCTCTCTGCCCCTGCCTCCTGCATAGGGGCACTCACACTCTCTCCCTCCAAGATAAATCTTTAAAAAAAGAAAAAAAAAGTTCTTTATCTACTGTATAATTTTTTTTAATAAAATGCACTAATATCAACTATTTGAAGTTCTGTTAACTGGTTGACACAAAAATATTCTATTAAGCAACAGTCCCTAATAATTTTGTGTAGCAATTTCGTATGCCATAATAAGCAAACTGTAGGCATGTGGGAATATTCTCCCCAGGACACTCATCCAGATGATGGCTCTTCTTATTCTCATTTTGTTGCTGGATTCTCAAAGAATGGCTGATGGGTAAGAATTTGAGACTAGTTACCACCTCAACACTCAAAATACTTACTTGAAAAGAAAATAGTATGTAGTCATGCCCATCTCTCCACCAAAAATATTCCTGAAATGTTTTCATTCATGCATGCATTCATTTATTCACTTAACAAATAATTTACTTAGACCCTATTAGGCTATGCTCTTTCCAACCTCTGGAGAAGATATAATGCAAGTCACAAACCTCACTTCCCATACTACTCAATGACATAACTGAAAGGCAGCTTAAACTCTCCTGAACCAAGACAATGTACCAAAGAGAATCATACTAGAGCCTGCCAATAAAACTAGCTAATTATATTCAACCTGTTAAAATCCAGCAAAAGGGAAAAATGAACAACATATAAGAATATTTTTACAACCTAAATAATGTAATAGGATTTGCTATTATATCTAATATTCCAAACTAAACAGGCAATTTCTCCAAAACTGAATCCGGAAGAAAGAGAAAATTAGAAGAAACCAATTACCAGCAGTAACTGAATCAGTAATCAAAAAACCCCCAACAAACAAAAGTCGAGGATGAGATGTGTTCACAGGTGACCAAACATTTAAAGAACAGATTATAACCTAGTCTTCTCAAACTAGTCCAAAAAAAAAAAAAAAAAAAAAAATAGAAGAGGAAGGAAAACTTCTAAATTCATTCTATCAGGGGCGCCTGGGTGGCTCAGTGGGTTAATCCTCTGCCTTCGGCTCAGGTCGTGATCCCGGGGTGCTGGGGTCGAGCCCCGCATCGGGCTCTCTGCTCGGCGGGGAGCCTGCTTCCTCCTCTCTCTCTGCCTGCCTCTGCCTACTTGTGATCTCTCTCTCTGTCCAATAAATAAATTTAAAAAAAAAAAAAATAAAAAAAAAAAAATAAATTCATTCTATCAGGCCAGTACTACCCTGATACCAAAATCAAAAAAAGACACTACAAACACAGAGAACTACAGGTCAACATAGATGTAAAAACCCTCAACAAAATACTAGCAAACTGAATCCAACAATACATTAAAATAAAAATAATTCACCAGAGCCAAGTGGAATTTATTCCCAGAATACAAGGGTGATTCAATATTCACAAATCAATCAACATGATACATCATACTCACAAGATAAAGGATAAAAACTATACGATCATTTCAACAAACACAGGAAAGCATTTGACAAAGTACAACATCCACTCATGATAAAAAACTTCAACAAAGTTGGTGTAGAGGGAACATACCTCAACATACTAACGGCCATATATGAAAAACCCACAACCAACATCATACTCAATAGGTAAAAACTGAGCGCTTTTCCCATCGGGTCAGGAACAAGACAAGGATGTCCACACTAACTGCCCTTTTTTTTTTTTTTAAGATTTATTTATCTGAGAGAGAGTGGGAGAGCAAAGAGAGAGAGAGAGAAATCACAAGGGTGCCAAGAAGGGAGAAGCAGATTCCTGCTGAGCAGACGCTCTGATGTGGGTCTCCATCCCAGGACTGTGAGATCATGACCTAAGCCAAAGGCAGACGCTTAACGACCGAGCCACCCAGGCAACCCCCTCTCACTGATTTTATTCAACATAGTACAGGATGTCCTACCCGCAGCAGACAGCAAAAAGAAATAAAAGGCATCCAAATTAGTAAGGAAAAAGTAAAACTTCCACTATTTGCAGATGACATAATAATATATATAGAAAACCCTAAAGATTCCACCAAAAAATTACCAGAGCTGACTAACAAACTCAGTAAGGTCGCAGGATACAAAATCAATGTACAGAAATCTACTGCACTTCTATATACTAATAATGAAGCAGCAGAAAGAGAAACTAAGAAAGCATCCCATTTACAATTTGCACCAAAAGAAATAAAATACGTAGGAATAAATTTAACTAAGAAGGTGAAAGACCTGTACTCCAAGAACTATAAAACACTGATAATGGGGCGCCTGGGTGGCTCAGCAGGATGAGCATCCACCTCTTGATTTCTGCTCAGGTCATGATCTTGGGGTCCTGGGATAGAGCCCTGCATCGGGCTTTGTGCTCAGTGGGGAATCAGCTTGAGGATTCTCTACTTCTCCCTCTGCCACGCCCCCTGCTCACATACTTACATGCACATGTACTCTGTTTCTGTCTAAAAATGATTTTAAAAACTATAAAACACTAATAAAAGAAATTAAAGATGACACAAAGAAATGAAAAGATATTCCATGCTCATGGAATGGAGGAACAAATGTTGTTAAAATGTCCATACTACCCAAATCAATTTACAGATTTAATGCAATCCCTATCAAAATACCAACAGCATTTTTCACGAAGCTAGAACTAACATAAATTTTGTATGGAACCACAAAAGACCCTGAACAGCCAAAACAATCAGAAAGTATCAAAGCTGAAAGTATCACAATTCCAGATTTCGAGTTATATTACAAAGTTGTAGTAATTGGGGCACCTGGGTGGCTCAGTCATTAAGCGTCTGCCTTCAGCTCAGGTCATGACCCCAGGGTCCTGGAAGGGAGCCCCATATCCGGATCCCTGCTGAGGGAAGCCTGCTTCTCCCTCTCCCACTCCCCCTGCTTGTGTTCCCTCCCTCATTGTGTCCCTGTCAAATAAGTAAATAAAATCTAAAAAAAAAAAAAAAGCTATAAAAATTAAAATAGTATAGTACTACCACAAAAACAGACACACAGATCAATGGAATATGACAGAAAGCCCAGAAACAAGCCCATGATTGTATGGTCAATTATCTTCATCAAACCAGGCAAGAATATGCGATGGGGAAAAGTCTCTTCAACATGGTGTCAGGAAAACTGAAGAGCAAAAGAATGAAACTGGACCACCTTCCTATACCAAACACAAAAATAAACTCAAAATGGAAAACTTGTTATGGAATAAAATGTGAGGCATGAAACCATAAAAACCCTAGAAGAGTGTACACGCAGTAATTTCTCTGATATCAGCCATGGCAACTTCTTTCTAGGTATGTTCCCTGAGGCAAGGGAAGCAACAGCAAGAATAAACTACCGGGACTATATCAAAATGAAAAACTTTTGCACAGCAAAGAAAACAATCAACAAAACTAAAAAACAACTTGCAAAATGGGAGAAGATATTTGCAAATGTGCTAAATAGTTAGTATCCAAAATACACAAAGAACATAGACAACTCAACACCAAAAAACAAAAACCCAATTAAAAAATGGACATTTCAATATATTATATGTTTATAAAAAATAAAAAAATTTAAAAAACAAAAAATGGACATTTCTCCAAAGACAATACATGGGGGGCCAACAGACACAAAAAGATGCTCCACATCACTCATCATCAGGGAAACAGAAATCAAAACTACAGTAAGACACCATCTCACAACTGTCAGAATGGCTAAAGTCAAAACCACAAGAAGCAAGTATTGGCAAAGACGTGGAGAAAAAAGCACTGTTGGTGGGAACGCAAACTGGTATAGGTGCTGTGGAAAACAGTATGAAGTTCCTCAAAAAATTAAAAACAGAACTACTGTGGGGTGCCTGGCTGGTTCATTCAGAGCATGCAGCTCTGCCCCTCCCCCCCAAAATAAATAAACCATTTTTAAAATGTTAAGATTTAAAAAATTAATAAAAAATGTAAAATAAAAGATATCAAGGGAAACATTTCACTATTTCAAATTTACTTCAAAAGTAATTATAAACGCAATGAGAAATGCAAATGTTTTGTATCATTATTTTCACTAACAGAAAGCAAAACGCAGCTCTAAAAGAAATTCCGAAATCATGTATGAAAAGGTGAACATAAAAAACACCCATTAACATTTCATATTTAGAAATATGATTTTTTACCACCTCTATCAAAATTTGACTCAAACTCTCAGGACTAAAATTTGTTTTATATACTCACAGGCTCCACACAAATCAATTTTACCAATTTTTAGGACAATTTTGGTAAATACATGTGTGTGTACATATATAGTACATGTGTGTAGCTGGCTAGTAGCATGGCAGAAATGAAATTTCTATAAGATTTGGTATGTCGGAGCTAGGAAAAAATTCACAAGTATCTACAGATTGAGAATAATTACAGGTTTTCAAACACATTGTATTTTTGTCTTTTTTTTTCCCTTGAATACTGTCATTGAATAATTTTACAAGCATCTTCTAACTTGTAGAGCTTTCTAAAAATTGTATTTCTCTAATTTTGTCTTTTGTGTATTAGTACAGTGGTGGGGTTTATTTCCTTCAACTATCCTACTGCCTTCCTTTTTTCCCTTCCCTTCTTTCTTCCTCCTTTCTGTGGTTGTAAATACCAGTTAACTCCTTTGTGATCCCAGGCAAGAAAATTTACCTCTCTGATTCTCAATTTTCTTTTATGTAAAATAGGGTTGATTCTATCTCATAGAGTTTGTTATATATTAAAACACCAAGAGGCACTCAATGCTAGTTCTCTTGGTTTTTCCTCCCCACAACCCACCTTTCTGGTGTTTAAAATCTGACCTAGTGCAATCAATAAAAATAAAAAGATCATGAAATATTCCAAATTTACACACTAAAGCATGAGAGAATGCATATGTACCTATCAACCAACCAGCTTCAAACATTAGCAACATTCTTTCACAAGTCATTTTAACTAATAACATATGGCTTCTATACGTTTGTTCTCTTTGACTCTCTACGATTTGTTCTTTAGAATTGAAATACTTTAAGGTTACCAAACTTTAGGAAGTAATTTTCTAGGAACTTAAAGTCTGCTGCCAAAAATTATATGGAATTAAGGAGATAGTATCCATGATACATTCAATGTCATAGTACTATACTCAAGAACAGGATCCAATGTGTGTTGTATCATTCTTTTTTGAGAGCAGTGTCATTTTGCTTGTCTCCTAGAATGCTTGTGGATTTAAAATGGTGTTAGAATCACCATGTACTTATACATGGGGTCTGATTTTATTTTTTTAGAGGTAAAAGTCTAATAATCTGATTTAAGATTAACAGATACAGACTTAGGCTCCATATAATAGGACAGTTTTCAATAAGCAATATTCGCGCCTCAGATAAACCTTCATTGGCTACAATACTGCCACTGTGCAAAGCTTTCACAGTTTTCAATTAGTGAATTTGTTGAATGGACTTTTGTCCTATTTGGTACAGATTCACATGCATACTCCTATAAGGATCTTATCGTCATAACCCTGAAGACATTATCACAATTTCTCTAATATTTGTATTGCTATAATTTTAACTCTTGTCATTATGGGGGGGTGGGTGGGGGATACTCTTAATTGCAAATCATTGTCCATCACAGTCCCAAAAGCCTCAAATCACTGGTAAGTTGTATCTGAAAATGCCAACTCATTAGTATGGATGAGGAAAACCCATCCTCTATAAATGTGAAGACATGAAAACTTGGTATGGAATAAAATTTTAAGAGTATTTTTGTCTGAAGCAACTCAAATTTTGACTTGAATGAGCACATTTTCAGCTAGCTTATCTGCTCTGTGGCCCCACAGGGTATATTATTAGCTGACTGGTACATTCTATTTTTTTTTTCTATAGTTTAGAGGAAGGTGGAAATTTCCACCAAGACTCTTTATCTCTCCCTCTACCTCATTCTCCTTCATTCCCTTGGGCTGCTGCTTCTTTTCCTTGCAATCTGTATTTTGTTCTTTTTGAACTGGAAGTTTCCTTGGCATTCTACCTCAAGTTTAAAAGCCTCTGAAGTATTACTCAGGAAAAATGAAAACATGTCCACACAAAGACCTCTATGCAAATGTTCTAGGGCAGTTTTATTCATTGGCCAACAGAAACCTCTTCGTGACTGAATGAACAAACTGTGGTACATCCATACAATAGAATATGATGCAGCAATAAAAAGAAACAAACTATTAATATATGCAAGAACAAGGAGTAATCTCAAATGCAGTAAATTACATATAAGAAGCTAGTCACAAAAGGATACCTAGTGTATGATTCCATTTCTACTGACATTCAAAAAAAGACAGAATGATAGGGACAGAAATTAGATCACCGGCTGCCAAAGGCTGAGAATGAGGGAGGACTAACTACAAAGGTGTACAAGGGAACTTTTTGAAGGTGATAGCCTACATCCCAATCATGATGATGGCTACAAGACTATATACGTCAAATTGTACAACTAATAGGGATGAATTTTACTCTACAGATATACATAAATAAACATGACTTTTAAAAAAATGATAAAAGTATAATCTCTGCCTTCAAGTTCATGGTCTAGCAGGATAAATATATAAAAACATAATATAAAAGAATGAGGTAAATGCTATAATAGGTTATAACCAAAGTTCTGTGGTGAGACGGAGGAAGAGTGAAGTCTTAGAAGGAGGTAATGGGTGCTTAGAAAACACAGTATATAAATTATGTGTAAAAGTAAAGTGTAAGCATGACTACGGCAAGCAGAGAAGGAAGAAAAGCACCCAAGAAGAGAGAACAGCTGACAGAAAAGCACAGAAGTTATAGAGGCAGGACCTATTAAAAGTGAAAGCTCAATATACAGAGTGGCCCTGACAACAGAGGAAAAAGTCTAGGAAGGGAGCGGCCTCATAAACCACACTATGGAATAGTATGGCAGAGGAAAATGACAGTTTTAAAGGTGTTAACAATAATCCTTTCAAGAGATATTTGGGGTCAGAATTAAGAAGTAGACTATCTGGTGACAGACTGGTTGTGAGAATGAGGAAGAAAGACAAACCAAGATTAAAATGATATCATTGAAATGAAGAATGCAAAAGAAAACAGAGTGTGTGTGTGTGTGTGTGTGTGTGTGTGTGTGTGTGTGTGTGTGTTTTAAGAGTTATCTATCTTAGAGAAAGGAAGAAAGAGGGAGGGAGGGAAAAAAGAACTCACAAGTCCGGGGGTGAGGGGCAGAGAGGGAAGGAATCTCAAGCACACTCCGCATTGAGTGCGGAGCCTGACCCAGGGCTCAATCTTAAAACCATGAGATCATGACCTGCACCAAAAACCAATCAGAGGCTTAACAGACTAAGCCAACTGAGATTTGAATTTCAGTTGGGGGAAAATCATCTGACTTCTGTTTTCCTATCTACTAATTAACTTATGTGTATCCCTTCTCTAACTAAAACAGAGCTTATAATAAATTACATATTTTAACTACTTTATAAAATAACTGTAAGAAATAAAGGCAACCTAGCATAATCTCACCAAAATCTTTAAGATGTCTTAAAGACAGCAGATAGAAAGAATGAAAGAAATGAAAATAGGAGCAGAAAAACTTACTAGCTTTAAATATTGTATGAGCTTCTTAATTTACGTACTAGATTCCAAACTTTACTTGAAAATTATTTGAAATCTACAACACATTTTCTAAAAAAAAATAATGGGATATAAAGCAGAGCTGAACTCTAGAATTACACAAGTTTTATATCAACCTGCTCATCCCACCTCACCACAACCACCAAAGCACTGCAGTTAGGACAACAGGCTACTCTAAAGTTAGACTACTTGGAGTTCAATTTCTACCTCCTCTATTTTGTGTGACTTTGGGCAAGTTAACTGTACAAGTCTTAGACTCCTCACTTTTAAAAAACAGGTGATAGGGGTGCCTGCCTGGCTCATCCAGTAGAGTATGTGACTTCTGATCCAGGATTCTGAGTTCAAGCCCCACGCTGGGTATAAAGATTACTTAAAAATAACGTCTTGAAGAAAAAAAAAAAAATTAAAGATGCTAATATTACTTACTTCAAAGAATTACTACAAGTATTAGGAAAGATAATCAATTTAAAGCACTTAGCACATTCGTTCATCTAACATGTATTTATTGAGCACCAACTATATGCCAGGCCCTAATACTAAGCACTGGCAATAAAGCAGTAAACAAAAAAGAAAGTCACTACTCTCAGGGATCTTATGTTCTTATATAAGAAGAAACATAATAAATAAAATATCTAAAGAAAATAAATGATATAAAAATAAAGTAGGATACAAAAAAAAAACCACACAAAAGTAGGATACAGAAGGTAAAGAGTGACGGAGGGGGGTACTAGTTTGCAGGAGGAAAGTTCCTCTAATGAGACATCTGAAAGAGATTTCTTAAGTAAATGAAGGACAGAGTCATACAGATAAACGGAGAAAGAAATCAGATCCATTTCTGGCAATATAGAAAACTTACAAAATCCAGAAAAATATTCATGATTCAGAATTGCTTAAAATGGTGAATATTCAACAACAAACAAAAAGGTTATTTTTGTTTTGTTCTGTTTTGTTTTTCATAAGTGGTTGAGCTGAAGAGAAAGCAAGAAAAATCCTTAGAGCTAGGAAACAAAGTTTCAGTGAGCACTGAGGCTTGCCCTGAGAGCATCCACCAATCTTTAGTGATTAACGAATTGGATCTAAAGGAGCTGCTTGAGGGAAAAGGATAAAAAGCTAGGAGGCCTAAGTAAGGTAGGAAATCTGAAGACCACCACTCTCTCCGTGGGTGAATAGGCAGAAATGCTCAGCACAGAACATGGTGGAGATATTTGCCTATCTCAACCCAGGCAGAAGAGAAAAAAAGTATCACCTATCACTCCAGTTTGAGGACAGATCAAGTGTCAGATCTAACAAAACTCAAACTTAAAATTTAGTTTTGAAAGATTCTGAGTTAGAAAAGACTAGAGGGGTGCCTGGGTAGCTTAGTCAATAGAGCAGCTGACTCTTGATTTTGGCTCAGGTCATGATATCAGGGTCCTGGGATCAAGCCCCACAACAGGCTCCCCACTCAGCAGGGAATATGCTTGATCTCCCTCTCCCTCCGTCCCTCCCCCTGTTCATGCCCTACTCCTCACCCATCCCCTTCTTTCTCCATCTCTCAAGTGACTAAATAAATCTTTAAAAAAAAAAAAGACAATGACACTAGACCATGAGGGCACGTGGCTGGCTCAGTCGGAGGAGCATGGGACTCTTAATGTCGCAGTTGAGAGTTCAAGTCCCACAGTGAGTATGGAGATTCCATGCTTAAAAATAAAATCTTAAAAAAGAAAAAAAGAGACCAGAGCATGACAGAAGCAAATATCAATTCTGCCAAGAAGCGTACACTTTAAACCCAGATCTTAAACTATCCCCACAAATAAAGTCCATAGAATATAAGCTCAAATTTTTTTAAAATCACAAAATAATGAAGAAACAGCCCCCAACAAATCAGCAAAACAAATCTTACAGAAACAGAACCCCCAAACAACAACCAAAAAAAATATATATATATCAGATATGAAATACTGAAATGTTCAAATAAGATCAAAAATAGGAAGGGGAGGGGGGCAGCACCTGGGTGGCTCAGTTGGTTAAGCATCTGCCCTCAACTCAGGTCACAATCCCAGGTCCCTGGTACTGAGCCCTGCATTGGGCTCCCTTGCTCAGTGTGGAGGCTGCTCTCTCCCCCTCCCCTGCTCATGCTCTCTCTCACTCTCTCTCTCTCAAATAAATAAAATCTTAAAAAAAAAAAAAATAGGATTCAGGAAGAAACTATAAAAAATGATTATGAAAGAATGAAACATTTCAAGATTTGAAATTTATAATTTATATATCATTTATTGATATTTATAATATAATTAGATATTTGAGAGATCTTTCTAGGCAGAGAGAAAAACTAGAGCAGGGGGGCTAGTGCCTCCAGAACTGAATAAGCAAGGAGGCAGAGTGGAAAGAAATGACGACAAAGGGTAATACTCACTAGGTCACACAAGTACTCAATAAATACTAGCTACTATTATCCCATAATTTCTATTGGAAAAATGTGGATTATAATCATTTCTTCTTTCCCACTTCAGTATCAAATACAGCAGCCAGAGACCAGCTCCAGAAAACTCTAACAGAGTTCAGAAGGGAATCAAAAAATAAATGAAGTGGAAACAGTCCTAAGTAGTAGTTCCAGCATCAAGGAAGAAATCTGGGTCTTGGTGAGCAAGACAGAGAAAAATGAAAAAGGAAAACTATCTCTAAGTGATTCAGAAGAGGAGTATCTGGAGGCAACAATGATCAAAAAGAACAAAAGGATCCAGTTGAAACTGCCATGGGCGGGGGCATTTCAAATTTGGATAATAATTAGGAATCAGAACATCCTTTCAAGATTCAAAAATTTCACAAGTGGGGTGCATGAATGGCTCAGGTATTGGGCATCTGCCTTTGATTCAGGTCATGATCCCAGGGTCCTGAGATGGAGCCCTACCTTGCACTCCCTGCTTAGTGGAAAGCCTGGTTCTCCTTCTCTCACTCCCCCTGCCTCTCTGTCAGATCAATAAATAAAATCTTGAAAATATAAAAAAAAAAATTCCACAAGTGAAGTTAACATTTACATTCTATAGCAGTGGAAATTTAGAGTAAATAAACCTCTCAAAGGTATGCCAAATTTTTCCATTTTAACTTTAATGCTCAACTTCTTCTAAATCTTTTCAAGAGACAGCAATAAGCAGCAAAACTAAAATTTAAATTTTTCTTTTCTTTCATATTGGCTGTCTGGCTAAGGCATTAACAAAACCATGAACAAAACCCAAGTAATGCAGGTTAAGAATAATATTCATAAATCACGAATTAGCTATATGATCAATCCCTAATATAGAGAGTTGGTAATTTCATTTTTCTCTGGTCATCAAAGAAAATTGATTGGTGTATATCTTAAACATGTATAAATTATCATGCACCCTCTGACACACAGGAAACTGTGTGATTAAAAAATCAAATAAAGCATGCAGTGTTTTGTTTTTTGTTTTTTGTTTTTTTAAGATTTTATTTATTTATTTGACAGACAGAGATCACAAGTAGGCAGAGAGGCAGGCAGAGAGAGAGAGAGAGAGAGAGAGAGAGGGAAGCAGGCTTCCTGCGGAGCAGGGAGCCCGATGCGGGGCTCGATCCCAGGACCCTGAGATCATGACCTGAGCCAAAGGCAGCAGCCCAAACCACTGAGCAACCCAGGCGCCTCTAAAGCATGCAGTGTTAAATCAATGAAGTTTTAAGGTAATTCATTTTCTCAAAGCTTATCACTCTTATTGTTTCTGATTATCCTAAACTAATTTTTCAATTATTACAGTTCTTGAGAAACTTAGTTAAGTGATCATTTTCTACAATTCTAATACAAGCCTCCAACTTATATTAACAGTCACCTAGTACAACACAGTGTAGAAGATTCAGGCTCAAACAACCTGGGTCTAACCGATCTTACATCTCTAATTTCCCCAATCCTGTTTTCTCATTATAAAACAAGTTTAATAAAGTACTATGTCAAGTAGCTGTTTTGTAAATTAAATGAGATAATCCTTATAAAACACTTACGTTGGCTAAATTTAATCAACACTCAGTCACACACCCTGACTTACAGCCAGATTCAGCTTTATTACAACTGGGTCACAGGACAAAAGATTAATTTCAATCTTCCCTCCTAAAGCCCACTTGAATAATTTGATGGGAACTTTTCATGCACAATGCATTTAACCTACAGAATATAAAATCAGTGTCTAACAATATAAACTAAAAAAATATTTAGACAATATACTATGCTGAATTTAAAACTTGGCTAAACTGAGTCATTGTTTTTAAATGTCTCACTTAAAGTAAATAAAGTAAACAAATGAACAGAACCGTCTCTACTGTTCTGAAACAACACTCCTAAAAAATTAGCTCATGATCCAGGATTACTAACACCTTTGTAAACAACCCCCCTTGGAGATTATAGAACTTAACTAATAAAGAACAGAAGCAGTGTATATGAATAACTAAAGATATAAAAGAACCAAGACAAAAGAAAAAAATAGAAGATTCTATTTTTTTAAAAATACAAATTTGAAGAACTTCTAAAAATACACTCACTAAAAAGAAAAACTCATAATAGGTGAGACAAAAGATTAGATAGAAATGAAGAAACCAGAAGAAAGACACTATCACAAGACAGACTGAAAACATGAAAGATTAAGAGACATGCAGGATAGAATGGAAAAAAACTAACATGTCATGTATTAGGAGTTCCAAAATACAAATAAACTAAATAGGGCACCTGTCGGTTAAGCAGCTGCCTTTGGCTCAGATCATCATCCTGTGGTCCTGGGATCAAACCTAGAATTGGGCTCCCAGCTCAACAGGAGTCTGCTTTTCCTTTTCCCTCTCACCCTCCCTCCTGCTTGTGCTCTCACTCTCTCTCAAATAAATTTTAAAAATCTTCCTTAAAAAAAAAAATAGATAATATGAAGAAAAGCCATTATTTGTGAGAATCTCCCAGAAAAACACAAATTCTCAAATTTAGGAAGCACAATCACCAATAGATAAGTTATGGTGAAACTATTAGAACCCTAAAACCAAAGAAAAAAGTCTTTAAAAACAACCACAAAAACAGATTAGCTGTAAAGTTAAGCAATTAAGACTACAACAGGGACAACTTCAATAAGAGACTAAAATGGAGAACAGAACACAATCTTGAAAATATTAAAATTATTGTCATCTAGAATTCTGCATCCAGCTAAACTATATTCAAGAACAAGGGAAATACGAGGAAATTTCTACCCAAATAATGAGTTTACCACTCAAAGACCCTCACTAAAAGAACTACTGGGCACCTGGGTGTCTCACTCCGTTAAGCATCAAACTCTTGATTTCAGCTCAGGTCATGATCTGAAGGTTGTAAAGATCAAGCCCCACATCAGACTATGTGTTAGGCCTGGAGCCTGCTTAAGATTCTCTCTCCCTCTTCCTCTGCCCCTCTGCCCCTCAAAAAATTTAAAAAAAAAAAACTACAAAGGGACACACTTCAGAAATAGAACCAAGAAACAGAGTGAGATGCAGGACATACATATGAGCCAACCACTCAGTAAACATCAGTAAATCTCAGAACTATGAAGAATATAATCTTCCTGTTCTCTAATATTCAGTGTCTCTGCCTGCAAGAAGTTTCATCCTATGAAACTCAAGCATGGCCATATGATTTCCCTCGATCAATGAAATATGTCATGTCACTTGAGAGCCTTAACTTTCAAGCCTCAAAGTTCAATACTGCACAAAGTTTGATGAAGGTAATGGAAAGATATAAGCCAAGATCCAGATTACTTATCTGTCATATTAAGGTACTTGGCCTTTACCCAGAAAAGAATGAAAAACTCTAGAAAGATTTTGAAAGGAAAAATCAAATGATCAGATTTTAACTTTACATAAAATACTCCAGGAGCTGGGGCAGATATTTACAAGAAAAGACTAGAGAAGCAGGAACCAGCAAGTAAATTAATGCAACTATACAGGAAAAAAAGTGACAAGTACTGAACTAGTGCAGTATACTGAAGATGTAGAAGAGAGAAAGATACACAGAAATATTCAGCATTCCAGATCATATTCTAAACACCAACATTTAAATTAATTACCCAGAATTATCACAGAAGAAACCAAATCACAGCCAAGGTACTGTTAAATATCACTAAAAATCTGAAGTGCAAATTCAGTTTTGGGGTTTTTTTTTTAAGATTTTTTTAAAGTAATCTCTACATTCGGGCGCCTGGGTGGCTCAGTGGGTTAAGCCGCTGCCTTTGGCTCAGGTCATGATCCCAGGGTCCTGGGATCGAGTCCCGCATCGGGCTCTCTGCTCAGCAGGGAGCCCGCTTCCCTCTCTCTCTCTCTGCCTGCCTCTCCATCTACTTGTGATTTCTCTCTGTCAAATAAATAAATAAAATATTTAAAAATAAAAAAATAAAAAAAAAAATAAAGTAATCTCTACATCCAACATGGGTCTCAAACCTACGACCCCAAGATTAAGAGTCACATGCACCACCAACTGAATAAGCCAAGCACCCCTAACTTTGGTTCTATCAAAAAAAGTCAGAATAGAAATGTACTGGCAAAACAATAAAGAAAATTAAAATTTCATCCAAATGGTGGCGCCTGGGTGGCCCAATAGGTTGGACCTCTGCCTTCCGCTTCCATCGTGATTTCAGGGTCCTGGGATCGGGCCCTGCGTTGGGCTCTCCGATTGGTGGGAAGCCTGCTTCCCTCTCTCTCTGCCTGGCTCTCTGCTTATTTGTGATCTCTCTCTGTCAAATAAATAAATAAAATCTTAAAAAAAAAAAATTTATCCACATGGCATCCTTCCCTCTCTCCACCTCCCCTGCCACCCTGCCACCCGATTCCAGGTAGGGTTCTAATAGGGTCAGAAATTAAGTACCACATTGTAGTTCACTTACATACCACCATTAGATTATTCTCCTACAAGTTTTAGATGGGTAAAAGGAGAGAAGATAAAGAATTCTTAGTAAAAGATATATGACAGACATCATCACCACCTCCTAATAATTTAATCAATGTAGTCAATATATAAAGGTCACAAAGATGACTAATTTTCAACAGACACAGGAGTAAGAATGGGGTATACTTGTAAAGTATCAGAAAATAAATCTAATTAACTGAAGGACAGATGCATAGTTAGAGAAATAGGGTACCTAGAGGCCAAAGAATTGACACTTTAAACTCCATGAGGGCGAAGTCCATACCTCTCTTATTCATTGTTTTATTCCCAGCACCCTCCTGACACCATGCCTGGTATACCATGTCTGCTACACAAATATTATCTGAATGAATGAATGAACTGATCTGATTAAAAACAGATACATGTTTCATAGAAGAAAGCAATTTCATTTTTTTAAAGCATAAAAGAGATAGATCTAGTCAAAATAGCAACATGTAAAATTATGTTCATAGTTAATTGTCTTCTTAAATAATTGTCTTATTTGAAAATTTAAAAGCTAAACCCTAGTTAAATGTATACTTAATTTATAGGAAGAAAGGATAATCTTGTCCCATAAATTTGAGTATATGATGCTTTATTAAGTAAATCTATCATGAAAACAAATCAACTTCAAGGAAAGGTCAGATAAACATCAGAAGCCTATGAATACATCCTGACAAATAACTAAAGACAAAAACTAGTATTACCTTCTGCAACTGATAAACAAAAGCATTATCCTTTCCTACTAATGTATTCACAGTGATCAGTATATAGTCACAAAAAAAATTATTTAAGTCCCACTTTCTTGGGGAACCTGGCTGGTTCTTGATCTCAAGAGTTCACAGCCCACGTTGGGGTAGTTTACTTAAAAAATAATTTAAAAAAAAAAATCAAAAAAATTTTTAAGGGGCGCCTGGGTGGCTCAGTGGGTTGAGCCACTGCCTTCGGCTCAGGTCATGGTCTCGGAGTCCTGGGATCGAGTCCCGCATCGGGCTCTCTGCTCAGCGGAGAGCCTGCTTCCCTCTCTCTCTCTCTCTGCCTGCCTCTCCATCTACTTGTGATTTCTCTCTGTCAAATAAATAAATAAAATCTTTTAAAAAAAAAAAAAATTTTTTTTAAAACCTACTTTCTGATAGGATCAATATACAAGGCCATTTAAATGCTGAAAGGTAGGCTCTTATTTTTTTTTTGTTAAAGATTTATTTATTTATTTATTTATTTGACAGATAAAGATCACAAGTAGACAGAGAGGCAGAGAGAGAAGAGAAAGCAGGCTCCCTGCTGAGCAGAGAGCATGGATACTGGCTTGATCCTAGGACCCTGGGATCATGACCTAAGCTGAAGAGGCTTTAACCCACTGAGCCACCCAAGGCCCCCCCCCTTCTTTTTTTTTTAAGATTTTTTTTGTTTGAGAGACAGAGTACACATAAGCGAGAGAGAGAGCACAAGCGGGGAGAAGGAGAGAGGCAGAGGGAGAGGGAGAAGCAGGCTCCACACTGAGCAGGGAGCACCCTGGCATTAACTGACTAACCCACCCAGGCACCCCTAAGTTAACTAAATCTTAACCATGAATGTAAAAAAGCAAATTCCAATATCTTGCATAATGATTAGCTTTGTCACTAATTCCAACCAATTCAAAAATCACATTCAAAAAAAAATAATTAATTGTAATAAAAATAACAATTCACTAAAACCTCTCTTTTCTTAACATGCATTTTTGTTATTTAAAGTGGGACGGGGGGGGGGGGGAGGCGCGTGGGTGGCTCAGTGGGTTAAAGCCTCTTCGGCTCAGGTCATGATCCCAGGGTCCTGGGATCCAGCCTTCCCATCAGGCTCTCTGCTCAGCAGGGAGCCTCCTTCCTCCTCTCTCTCTGCCAGCCTTTCTGCCTACTTGTGATCTCAGTTTGTCAAATAAAATATATATATATATTTTTTTAAAAAATTTAAAAAATTAAAAAATAAAGTAGGGTGGGGGGACCTACCTTCCACAAGACAATCTTGACTATGTTAGGCAGCTCCTAAACAATCTACTTTCCCAGAGTTATTATTCAATTACACAATTGAAAGATGCCTTAAGCCACTTTCTTACATTTAAGGATTTTTGTAATTATAAACCATATACAGCTTAAGAGCTCAGGTTGTAGATTCCCTGAGCTTGAATCTCAGCAATATTACTTGCTCAGTGACTTGAGCTAGCTACTTATACTATCTCAGTTTCACCATTTATAAAGTGAATATTCTAATAGCACAGTCTGTTCTGCTGTAACTTACATCTTTGTCTTGCATTACCTCCTACAGGATTGTTAAAGAGTAGAATAATGTAGGAAAAGTGTGGATGTGATCTTGGTTTATATGTAATTTTTTCCAACAGAATTAAAAAGAAATACTTGGAAATATGTAAAGATCTTATGAAAACCTAAAAATTTGCAGAATTGCTTTCCTTTAACACAAATAGTACCTGTTTTAATAACTTCAAGAACTAGTATACTTTTTCCACAATGTTCAGTATCCAACAATCTGCAAGTACAAAAGAAAAAACTGCAAAGATATTTCTCACTGTATTAAAACAATGAATTAATAAGGGAAGCCATACAGCAGAGATTTAATGTTCCTAATATTTTCATCAGGATTATCATTGATTTTTTTAGTATTCTGGTCACAAGGAGCCACAGATTTTGAATGGCACACCCCAATCCTATTTTTCACCCATAAATCCTATTATTTAGTCCACTTTTGCAGAACACAAGGTATTTTGGCAGAAACACGTAATACCTGCCTAACTGTGTGAAATATAGGAATTAAACTGGGTTAATACAGCGCACAGAACCTGGCACGCTCAGTTAGTCTTAAATATTGCTATTATCTATTATAACTCAAAATAACATTAATTTCAATTCAAAAACATATCAATTATCAACATATGTTCCCCCTACTTCAAGAGCCACAGATCATCTCACCAACACCA
Source organism: Mustela lutreola (assembly GCF_030435805.1). Taxonomy (NCBI): domain Eukaryota; kingdom Metazoa; phylum Chordata; class Mammalia; order Carnivora; family Mustelidae; genus Mustela; species Mustela lutreola. The sequence goes on along the minus strand of NC_081290.1, from coordinate 142,473,181 downwards.
AAAATAAAAACTAGGAACCCAAAGAATCTTTAAAAATAGATTAAGAACCATAAATCCACCTGATGTTTTAGTAAACTAACAAAATTACCCACTCACACTTCTGACCACTGGCACTCCCCTTGCCCATCCACAGACACCTATAATAAGGAACATTATTCTAAAATGTTGTGGATTTATGGGGCGTCTGGGTGGCTCAGTGGGTTGAGCCGCTGCCTTCGGCTTGGGTCATGATCTCAGGGTCCTGGGATCGAACCCCACATTGGGCTCTCTGCTCAGTGGGGAGCCTGCTTCCCCCCCTCTCTCTGCCTGCCTCTGCCTACTTGTGATCTCTCTCTCTGTCAAATAAATAAGTAAAATCTTTAAAAAAATGAAATAAAATAAAATGTCGTGGATTTAGTGTCTGCTTTATGTCTACTAATTTCATAGAAATTTGATATAAGAAAATAAGTTGGTGATAATGTTAACCATTTTATAATACCGTTATATAATTTTCTTTAATAATTAAAATTTTTCCCGCATTTCATATACCAATCAGTCTCTTAAATCCATGCCTACTTCATTTCAAAAAAAGATTTGGATTTTTGTTTTTAAAGTTTTTTTTAAGCAATCTCTACACCCAGTGTGGGGACCAAACTCACAATCCCACGATCAAGAATCACAAGTTCTTCCAACTGAGCCAGCCAGGCACCCCTAGATTTGCTGGCACCCATTTGAAACTGATTAACTATCATATTATTATCAGGACTGTTTTTATAAGTTTGATGTATTAACATAAAACCAACACTTTTTTTAAAAAAGCTTCGTGTTAAAACGTCTTCATATACAAATGCTATCTATAAGCTCTGAAATATAATAATTTTATTCAAGATACTAAAGCCCAAAGATCATGAAGACTAGATTCAACTACATATAAATAGTTGTATTTATTATATATTATACAAGTATTTTATATCTAGATTCAACTAGATATAAAATACTTGTATTGGGTGCCTGGGTGGCCCAGTCCTTTAAGCATGCAACTCTTGATTTTGGCTCAGGTCTGATCACAGAATCATGAGATCAAGCCCGGCATAGGACTGGCTCAGCACGAAGTCCACCTGGGATTCTCTACCTCTCCCTCTGCCACTCATCCCCCACATACATGCTGTCATAAAAAAATAAATAAATAAATAGAATTTTTAAAAGATTACATATTTATATTACCTTATGAGAAAAGTATTTTCACCCAGAAACAACAAAATCCAAACACCTCATCAGAGGCCTAATTACTTTAAATTCTCATAGCTTTCTAAGATTTACTGTAGCTTATAAAAATACCACACCAATGAAGTTAATATTCGTTGAATAAAGATAGTAGACAAAAAATATCTTTTTCAGTTCCCAAGCAATAATTGAGACCTCATTAGTTTTCATCTTTCTCTAAGAATATACATGGAAAATCCAGCCTCTCAGCTCTCTCTAAAACTATAATTTTTTTAGAATATGAATTACTAAAAGACTGATAACTCTGGTAAAAAGAAGTGTGGGAAATAAATGCAAACACCCAGATGCAATTTCTAACAAAAACTAGAGCATGAACATCAGATAGTTACATAACCTTAAAAGTCATTTGGTGTCCAATTTCCCACCCATAGTAAGAATCTGCACTAAAAAATCCCTAATATGCAAACTTCCACAAACTCCATCAAGACATTCTGTACTTGACACAGCACATTTTAGTCGCATATATTACCCTTATACAAATCCAATTAAATCATGAGAAAAGATATACAAAGATATCAGAAAAGATATACAAAGACACACAAAACACCTTTAAAATCTAAAACGAGTAGTATTTGATGCAATTAGTTTAGCAAATGAGAAAGAATTCATGTACTCTCTACATTTCTTTATTGTTTCTTTGTTTTTCACTTTGTGTATTGTCCCAACAGTTTTCAAGTCAAGACTCACTAGAAACACTCACTAAATACAAGTAGGTCTCTGAGTATATATATATATCCCATTACATGACATAATACTAGAGAAAAGAAAAAACTACTTTAAAGCAGGTTATAAGAGAATATCCTGAAAATAAACTAACAAAATTATTTCTTAGTGGTTAAACAGATATTGAGGTAACTCAAAATTTCACAATGAAAAATTCAAGCTACCTTAAAATTATCTTCATAAGAAATAGTCAGGAAATAATGAAAGAAATATGGATTAAGGTCTTAACAACATATCTTTTGCAGGAAAGAACAAAAAAAAACTAGGGTTCCTAATGATTATAATTTATCAATGATAAGATTAGAAAATTTCCATTTAACAAACATTTTTGAAGTACCAACACTAAAAAATTCTAGAGGTACAAAGATAAGACAATTTACTAAGTATATAAAACAAAAATGCATTCTGAATACTTTTCTTTCACATATATAAAAAAACTATTAAAACTATTTTATTTTTTTAATCTTTTTTTTTTTTTTAAGATTTTATTTATTTATTTGACAGAGACCGCAGAGTGGCAGGCAGAAAGAGAGAGAGGAGTAAGCAGGCTCCCTGGAGAGCAGAGAGCCCAATGTGGGGCTGGATCCCAAGACCTTGGGATCATGACCAGAGCAGAAGGCAGAGGCTTTAACCCACTGAGCCACCCAGGCGCCCCTATTAAAACTATTTTAAAGAATATATGTTTGGAAAGAGAGACTTTATAATATAAAAATTAGATATACTAGATAAATTAGGCTAGGTCAGTTTGAAAAACAAAAAGCTTTCTCTATTCACAAATAAAAGACAAATTCTGATTTTTCAGTTTTCTAAATGATTTCTCAATTTAAAATGAACTAATTTTAATGGAAACATGAATGGGTACCTGCAGGGACTTAAATGATCAAACCTATCACTTCCAAGAAACTATGAAGCTTTTAAAATTCATCAGTTCACCTACATGTCTTTTGATTGTAAACATTAATAAACAAGCTAACAATATCTATTCATGACCTACATAAATGTTCATATACTTTGAACCATTTATTCCCGTCTAGAAATTTCAATGCACAAAGCTACCTAAAGAAGCATCAATAGCAAAAAAAAAAAAAAAAAATTTTTTTTACTCAAATAATTCATCTCCTCCTACAGTGAAAACTATAAAACATTGATTAAAGAAATTAAGGAAAACCACAAGAAATGGAAAGACAAGTGCATATTCATGGGATAGAAAACTCAATATTCTTCAAAGTTAACTATAGATTCAACACCTCCCCATCAAAATCCCAGCCTGTTTTTTCACAGAAACAGACAAGCTGATCCTATAACTAATGCAGAAATGCAAAGAACCAAGAAGAGCCAAAACAACCTTGAAAAAAATAAATAAATAAAAAGGACACACATCCCTATTTCAAAACTTACTACAAAGCTACAGTAATTAAGACAGAGTGGCTGTGGTAAAGAACAGAAATACAGATCAGAGGGAAAAAGTCCAAATAGATCCTTACACTTATGGTAAACCAATTTTTGACAAAACTCAGCAGCAAGAATACCTATTTCAACAGAGTGGTAATACCCAAATACAAAAAGGTGAATTTAGACCCTATCTCATTCTGTCACATACAAAAATCAACTTAAAATGGGAGCACCTGTCTGGCTTAGTCAGAGGGTGGGACTCTTGATCTCAAGGTGGTGAGTTTGAGCCCCATGTTGGGTATAAAGATTACTTGAACATATAAAACCTTTTTTAAAAATCAACTCAAAATGGATCACAGGCCTAGATGCAAGAGCTAAAACTATGAAACATCTTGAACACAGGATGTAAATGTTCTAAAATTAGATTGTGGTAATGCCTGCACAGCTCTGTAAACTTAATAAAAATCACTAAATTGTTTACTAAAAACAAGTGATTTTTTTATGGTACATAAATTACACCTCAACAAAAGCACTTAAAAACAAGTCTGAAAAATCACAATGACTATTAAATAAATTCAGAAGGAGTACATAGTATACTGCAGAGCCAATAAGGCTGGTAACAGCTATATAGAAACAAAAAATTTTAAGGTTGGAATATGATGATTTAACTATCTAAACTACAGATCTTAAAATAACAGTAAATACTTATAACAGCACTCAATGTGCCACACATTATTTTAAATGTTTTACAAGTATTTATTCATATAATCCTAAGTGTAGTTTCCCCCTTGTACAGAGGAAAAACTATGGTACAAAGAGTTTTTTAAAACTTGCTCAAAATCGCAATAGGATGTTGAGTTCATGAATGACTTTTTTCCTCTTTAAACAAATACCTTTGAAAAGAATAGTGGACATTATCGGTTGCTTATCCAACTATTCATTTACCCTTTCAATTTTTTTTTTAAAGATTTTATTTGAGAGAGAGAGGGAGAGAGTGCATGCATGCAAGCATCCAAGGGGCAGAGGAAGAAAGAATCCCAACCAGGCTCTACACCCAGCATGGAGACTGACTCAGGGCTAGACCCCAGGACCCCAAGAATATGACCTGAGCCAAAGTCAGACATTTAACCAACTGAGCCTCCCAGGCACCCCTACCCTTTCAATCTCTTGCCCAGATTTTTATTTGCGTATCCACCTCTCACCAGACAGGCCACGTAGTTCAGAGAAAATTAACCCCATCCTTAGGTATAGTAGTTGGCCCCGGTTTGCTTAAGCCAATCAACCATTTCAATGACCATAGTCACTCTTTCAGTAATCAGGTCCAGACCCTTATTTGGAATGTTAGGACAGTGAGGCTCTCCCAAGAGATGTGAACAAAAATATATATGGTCCCAACCACCACTGGCAGCCTTCCTACAATCATGAGAGGAACAGCAACAGACTGAAGAAAGCAGAACTTTCGAAACGGAAAGAAAGTGATCTTTAATATTACTGTATTACCGTAAGTCTTGCCCTACCTTTGGACTTGGAGATAAATAAGCCTATAAATCCTTTTTACTGTGTTTAAAACCAGTTCAAGTTTCCTATTACTTATAACATGATGTACAAATTTATGGGGGTTGGGGGAGAACATTAAGAAGCATTTTGTGCTATTATCTTTTTTTTATTCTTTTAAACTTGCTAATTTGTTACTATCTTTCTAATAAATGTTCATATAAACGCTTGAAAAATAACTACCTGCAATTTTATATGTCTCACACAGTAGTTTGCAGTATTTTAATAGGACATTTAAAAATGTTATTTTTTTAAATATTAATTTCCAATTCTTCCTGGAAAATCAAAAGGTATGACACCTTTGGGCCCATGTTACTATCGTCCAACAACAAACCAGAATGAAACAGAAGCTGCCTTTCTAAGTCTATAAGCACACCCTCTGCAGACAGTCAATACGAACGGAACCTCTATGTGATATGCTCAGCTCCTATAGTTATTGTAAGTTTGCACCATTAATATCTTTAGCAGGACCTATATCAAATGACATATAGTGAGTCATGAAAAATTATATTCCACTTTTTAAGATTTAACATTTTAATTAAAATAATATACTTTTTAAACAAGTTTTATTAAAACATGTATTTGTCACTAGCCCATGGGAAACACTTTTCTTGAACTGAATACCTTTAAAGGCCTGATGGAAGTTAAACTCAGCAGCAAGTCTCTGAAAACATGCCAATACCTTAATTTTTCTGGGTCCAAATGTCTGACAAATTAGTTTAGCACACAGATAAGAAAAAATGAAATGGTTTAAAGCTGCAACTAGAAAAACGTAAAAGTTGCCTAGAAGTTTGAAACACTTGAATACAAAGGTGTACTATTAATCAAAACCTTTAAAACAGATTTGCAAGAGAAATTATAAGAACAGTGGTAAATTTCAAAGGAATTTTAGTCAAGTTACAGTAAGGTCAAGTTACATTAGCAAATTTAGGAGAGAGCACTTTGTAAAGATCTCTGGATGTATGGCTCAACCACTAATTTGGACAACTCCAGGGAAAGGGAAGTTATTAATTTTAACAGCACAGACATTATTACTTTAAGTAGCTAACATGTAATCAGTAAAAAAACAATCAGTAGGACATGATCTATTTTAACAAAATGCATCAAAAATAGGAAAAAGTTATAATTGCTATAAATAGTAGTTTAAACTTACTAATGAAAAATCCAGTGAAGATAGTAGAATAAAGCAGAACACACATAAGGAAGGATTCAGTCATACTGGTAATATACTGGGCTAGGTAAGCCAGACTCACAGGGCTTATATCATTGTAAGACTTAATAACTTACACATATTACATATTCTTCTGTCTGTATTCTAGTTTTTCACAATTTTATACATTTTAATCCAATATACTGACTATAAAAAGTGTAATGATAAACTTTCTACATCTGCATGCCAAGTAAAGAAACAACTGAATGGCCAGAAAAATGTTTTTGCTTTAAAGCTGTTTTTTGTTTTACTCTTTAAAGCAGTTTTGTGAAAGCTATTGGAATGTTAGAGGAAGAAATGGGGGGCACCTGTGTAGCACAGTCAGTTAAGCCTTGGATTGACTTAGGCTCACATGATGATCTCGGGGTCATGAGATCAATCCCCAAGTCAGGTAAATCTGCTGAAGATTCCTTCCCTCTCCCTCTGCCCTTCTCCATCCCCCCAGCTCATGCTCATTCTCTCTTAAAAAAAAAAAAAAAAGAAGAAGAAGAAGAATTGAATTATACTGATGGAGAGTTCATCATTAATATTAGGTGTCCTTATATGAGGAAAGTTATACCTGAGCTATAAATACCTGCTCAGAGAAGCAAACAATTCTATATCAACTCAACAGACAGATGTACTCCTAGAAAGGTGGCCATTCTAAGAATCACCAAATAGTAGGCAATCTACTCAACCTTTCAGTGTCTCTGTCTACTCATCCATAAAATGAGATATATATTAAACAGTTGTTCAAAGAATTTAAAAACATATGTAAATCACTTGACCCACTGCCTGGCAAACAGTAAACATCATAACGTTTGTAAAATCATGATTATTAATATTTCCTTCTTTAAGCAGAATTAAGATTAAAGCTGATAACTATCAGGAAATATTTAGGTGCTGTAGAACTAACAATGTTGAGATGGACTAGCTTATCAGATTCCCAAAACTTCAGTTCTCAAGATTTTCTAAAGACTGGCCAAGACCATACATATCCATGAAGGAACATGTAAAGTACTGTAAGGTAGAATGGAAAAGGGAGGAACTAATCTAATTCTGTGCTCTACATAAGAAGAGAATGATCGTAAGTAAAGAAGAGGTGTAACTGAACAGAGTTTCCCCCTCCTTTATAAGGGACACCTATTACTCTGAAAACATACAGCTGTGCAGAATTTAACCAATAATCTTGTATCTCTAACAGGCCTACAATTATAGACAGCATATAAGTAAACCATTCCTTCAGGATTTGGATTTTCCTTAATAAAATGCAGATGACTCATATTTGGTGATCCACCTTCACACAGGGCATTCTAAAGGAGTTGGAATCCTCTTTCTGCCAGAAGAATGTTGTATTTCATACACAAACAACTAATCATGGGCTATATCACTACCACAGATTTCTGTCTGTCATCCAAGGAAGATGACGTTTAGAAACAGAAAAAGGAATCTTAAAAAAAAAAGTCTATTTTCAAGTCTATTTTGAGGTAAAGGAGTGAATCAATTTACCATTTATCTCTTTGAGACTTACAAACTTCTAAAGACCACAAACACACTAGATCCCCAAAGTTTAATAATTGTTAAAACTGGATAATGGATACTAGAGAACTATCCTGTTTTTGTATATATGTGAACATTTCCATAATATATAGGTTTTTTAAAATGTGTATATATGTGTCTGTTCTTTCTAAATAAACAAATAAAATGGTAGAGAAATACCCTATTGGAGTTTTTATACTCCAAAAGTAAGTGAATTTCATTTAGCTCCTTTCTCATTCTAGAAGTTGTACTGCAGGTGACCAGACTATTAGTAAAGGTCTAGTTAAGGAAATAATTAACTGCCCTGGAATAAAACAAGCCTAATCTTGAAAACACAGAAGCAAAAGGGAAGAGTACTAAATAGTTATTACAGCATTATACATTCATATTTGTTCCAATCCGTTATCTTCCTAACACAGGTAAGTAGGCAGAAGAGGTGGAAGTATTTTTAAGGCCAAACTTACTTTTCATTCCATAAACTGATGGGCAACAGAAGTTGCAGTACAGAAATCTAAAACACCCCCATTAGAAATAACCATTTTTAAGAATGGAGTAGAGAAAAAGTATTGCATATCCACCTTTCAAAAATAACAAAGTTCTGAGTATAACCAGCAGCTTCCAAAGACCAAATATGCCTTATAGTTAGACATGCATTTACTAAAGAAATAGATTTGGTTAGACTGATTCTGCCACAATCCTCTTTTCAAACTGCCATTCAATTTTCACAAGATGTAACCCAAATCCATTCCAAAATTCAATTTTTGTTAATTATGTCTAAAATAAAACTGATCAAAATATAAATACTGACTTTGTAGCAAATTAATCTTTCATCATGAACAAATCTTTGTTCATCTATGAACAAAACTTTCATGTTCAAAACTTACAGCAAAATGCAACCTAGGCCAACTCAAAAGAGTAAGTAAGTACATAGGGCATTTATTTCTCAAGTCCAAAAAAAGACAAAAATATCTTTAAAATGTTGAAGAGGAATGCAGACTTAGTTACATACATCCCAAGAAAAGACAATGTTTATATAATAAAACTTCCCCACTGGAACCCCCACAAAATACTTCCAAGCGACAATTATTTCCTTAGCACAAAAGTGGTACCGGTTCAGTTTCACAAAACCTGAAGCACCTACATTTACATAATTCCTCTTAAATTGAAAAATACAAAAAATTCTTTCATTTAGGTCAGCAGAATTTTGTGCTTCTATCCATGGAAAAAGCCATCATCAGTCTGAGTCAAGCACATGGCTCCAGCTTCAACGTCTAGTTCCCCAACCCACTCATAAGAATATATGCTTACAAAATAGGTATCTACTTACCAGGTTAAAGACAGTTTCTACAATATCCCTATTGGATACTTCTCCAACTTCAACCAACCCCGTCAACACGGCAAATTTCATTCTGATGCCCCTGATGGGGAGCCCTGGTTTCAGGGACAATGCACCCTCTTCAGCAGAGGTTTCTTCTTTCCCTCCACCTCCCCCGTCATCACCTGTTGGTGGCGGGGAAGGGACATTATTGTCTTCACTAGCCATTGCTAGCTAGTTCGCGAGAAAGGACAACTCAGAGTCACTACGGGACAGCAGTTGCAGCACTAGGAATAAGCACACACACGCAACACAACAGGAAAAGGGTCACTCTTCCAAGTTGTGGAGAAACCCCAAAAGCAGTTGATGGGGAAAGTCCTTGGAGTCGCCCTCCTCCTCTTGGAGAATATTTGTCCAATCTCTCTCCCCGAGGCTGACAACAACGCCAAACCCTATTGGAAGATTAGATAAATGTTAAATACGCTAGGTTTTGTTTTAGGGTTTCGTGGGGGGGGGGGGGGGGGGAGGGAAATAGTTACTGTCAAATAAGTTGCTAAAGGGACCCTACTACCAGCCACCCGCTACCCTCCCTGGCTCAAAGAGGTAGGTTCTGACTGAAGGCGGGTTCAAGAGGCCCCTGAACAGGTTCACTCCTCCCCCACACTCTCGCAGGTTCCAGGCGCAGGGCTACCTCTCCTCACAGGTGCACGGAAAGAGAAACTGTCGCTGGGAAATGAAGGGTCCGAGGAAAAGAGGGGGTCCCCAAGCTACCACATAAGTAGAAAGTTCCTCCTCACCCAGATACTCCGGACTCGTCCTCACCCCCCGCCAGGGAGCCGCGAGACGGAGGTGGCGGCGGAGATCCAGGGCAGGAAAAGGCGGGGGAAGGGGGCGGTGATTACTCTCAACGCTCGGCCCAGGGGGAGGAGTGGAGCACTCAAGCACCTGAGGTTCGACGGCGAGAGGAGGGGAGGTGTGTGTTGTGGCTAGGAGGGAGGAGAGGCCCGGCGGCGAAGGCGAGGAAGGGAGGGAGGAGAGAGGTCAGTGCACCTGGTCGCAGCCTCCAAGTTTCCCTAGTCCGCTCCCCGGGAGTCCGCGGCTGCACAGAACTCCATGGCTTCCTGGCCCACCCGACCCCTGCGCTGAGCCTTTGCAAAAACAGCCGCCCTGGCGCTATGGACACCCCGGCTGAGGCTGCCAGCGGTGGTGAGATTGCTACTACCACAGCTCGCTCCCCCACGGCTCGCACGAATGTCCCTGTACCCACTGAAGCTACTCCTCGCCGCCATGACAGCGCCGAGGGCTGCCGGGCGCGGCGTGCGCGTGCGCGAGCGCGCGGGACGGTGGGGCGGGCGCCCGCGAAGGCGGGGGCAACCGTGTGGCGGGGTAGGGAAGCGCGGGCGGCCTAGGGGGGCGCGAAAGGGCGGAGGTGCTAGGCGCGGGCTTGCAGGCGGGACTACGTGTGAGGGTGGGCACCCTAGCGGGAGCGTTGCCCAGATTACACCATGTGTCTCTCGGACCGGCAAGAAGAGACATTTCCTTCCAGGAGCCGACTCTCTCCACACACGCACACATAACACCTACCACCCCCCGACCTGGGAAGGTGTTTTGACAAGTGCTGAGGTGATTCTGAAGCTTCTTCCGTTGTTAAGTTACCGTAGGGTATCCTAGCGCGGAGAGAACCCGCCTCAGGTTTCCAAGGTGTTTTCTTGGACTTGAAGAAGGACACCTGAGGGACTGCTACGATGAGCCAGAGAAGTGGCAGCGCTGGAGCCAGCGAGGCTGCTTTCCTTGTCTAAAGGGAGCAGAGAGTCCCCACCCCTGACTGTTTTCAGCTGCTGCCCGCCCGCGGCGCTCGGCGAAGACTTGGAGAGAGATTTCCACTGGGATGCCCCAGCAGCTGCCACCAATTGGAAGAGGGTGGGAGGGGGGACGTGTCCACGAGGAATGGGAAAGATTCCTTGCTTTGCAGCTGCCGCCCCACCAAACCTCTCCCACATTCTAAGGGAGGGAGGATTCCTGAGACAGTTGCTCCAAACAGCGTGGAGGCGGGGTTAATTTTGCCTGAGTATCTCAGGGTTTTTTTCACTCTTGAAATTTTCCAATGTAAAAGTTAGGTTCGCCTCAGTCTCAGATCAGTTTAAAAGATAAGTTACCTTAGGACTGAAATCAGCACAGGTCATCGTAATGTATCCTTCCCCTCCACCCCCACTATTAACAATAAAGTATGCCTCCTGATGCATTAGAGAAAAACAGGTATCGTTAAAGAAAATGGGTTTTCACCCTTATGTACCCTTTGAAGTCATAAGGCCTTAAAAAATAATGATGTTTAATATACTAGTAGTTCCCTAAAATGAAAGTGAAGCAAAAAGTGAGGTCAAATGAAATCCCATGGAGGAGCCAGAAGAAAAAATATATTGTTTTGAGAAACGAAATAATTGCCTAAAGAAACGGTTACTTGAGATGGGGTTGAAAAGGAAACTGAATTTCAACTATCACATGGAAATTTGTGGAGGGAGGGAGGTAACATGAGAAAAGACAAGAAGCATCTTCGTACCTTCTTCAAAAAAACAGTACACCTTTTAAAAACACTAAAATGAATTTGACTTCACCAAATCGTATCTGGTTGCAAATGTTTGTTAAAGGCTTGTTTTATATAAGTGGATTTAAATATTCCAAAGGTGAGGCAGACATTTTTCTCATAATCTGAATTGGTGATTCATGTATTGCCAGGGTAAGGGGCAAGCCACATCAACGGCTTGCCTTGCCTTAAATCCCGAAAAACTAAACACCTCAGATGTAAATTTCAGACTGTGGGATGCTTGGGTGGCTCAGTATGCCTTCACCTGGTTGTGATCCTAGAGTCCTGGGATCAAGTTCCCCTTTGGGCTCCTTCCTCAATGGGGAGCCTGCTTTCTCCCTCTGCCTGCCTGCTGCTCCCCCTGCTTGTGCTCTAACAGATAAATAATTAAAATCTTTAAAAAAATAATTTAAAAGTTTTTATTTATTTATTTCAGATTGCTAAATGAATAAGTCTGGAATAAGAGGGAGTGGGGTGTGCCTGAAGTAGAGAGACAAACTTCACTTGACCTTTAACACATATGTAGGGAAGGAGACAGAGAGGTACATTTGAGGTAGAGAAGCATTAATGAACGGCTTCTATTATAGCATTTTGTCTCCCCAGATGTGGGCAAATAGTTGGGCAAATTGAGTATGTTAATATATCTGGCATATAATTGCTAGTAAAGTATTTGCTAAATAAATAAATGTCTGCCATTAAGAAGAAGCAGATGACAATGAACATGTCCTAGTAACAATGTGGTCACAGTTACTCAATCTAAATGACTGGGACTAAGGTTTGTAGCTGTCCTTGATTTGCCAGCTCACTGTTAACGCTATTCTGTTGAAACAAAAGAGACATAAGGCAATTACCCAAATATTTCCCCCCCAAAATTGTCAGCTATTTTTTATAGTTTTTCAGAATTATCCGCCTCCTACTTTACTTTACCTCTGGTTACAGTATAATACCTGACAAAAAATGGGAGTTCAGAAGGAAGCATATGGAAGGCAGAAACTTCACTTCTAGCCACATTTAGAATAAAATAGCTGTGGATTATTGTTTAGGTCAAAAGAATAGAATCAGTTCTTCAGGGTGAATTATCTATCCATCAACTCTTAACTTCTTTCATGGCACCATCCTGAACATTGTAGTTACTCAATACATATTATATAAGTTGAGTTGAAACTCTAAAGATAACTTGCTTTAATTTTTCTCACGTGAAAGTCCTTGCTTGAATCTATACACCTACTATCAGTTAGAGAGGGCAGGATCTTGGTATAAATGGCTATCTTAATACGAAAAGCAGTTTTACCAGTTGTTAAAACGTTTTTATATTTTTGGTACTATAATGGATGGTTTCTAGTCAAAAGATTTCATATAAAGGTGAGTTTACAGGACTGCATTACTTGTATCCCTATATTATATGTTCAAATGCTATACAAAAAGGAAGAAAGTAGGGAAAAGGATTACCTCCTATAAAGCCAGGCTCAAAGTTCTTTTTATCCTCATTGACTTTGTATTTCTTGTCTATCCCATCCTGACAGAATTAAGGACTAAAATTTTTCATAATTTTACTTGCCTTCAGCATTATGTTAAAAACCATAGCAGGACAAAAAAAAAAACAAAAAAACAGTAGATTCAGAACAGGAAACCTGTGCATAACTCAGAGAAGCTCAAGCAAAGAGAATGTAATTTCATGGTGAAATCAAGATTATTGATCTATAAACCCTTTCCTATATACAAAAAAAATTTTGATAGCAAAGATACGATGGAATTTTCTTTCTACCAGAAAGGATACCCAACCTACCCAAATGTAACTTATTGGCATTTTGCTAGGGTATAGATGAAATGATAATTTAGGGGAAAGGTACCACCCACATGATTTGCTATGAGCCTGGATGTGTATCTCTGGATTTGGAGTTTCTTCAAATTGTTATTTCTCATCGCTTATGGTATGATAGACTGGAAATATATGGTCCTGGCTTGCAGCACCCTCCTTGTGATAAAATGAAACATTCATTAAATCTTACTAATGTAAACTAAATTTTTTATGTTAGTAGTCTTTATTAATGACATTTTTATTGGGTGTTAGATTCTAGGAACAATTAAATTTAAAAGAAAAGACATTACCTTCTCTAATAGTTGGAAACTCAAAAAAGTTTAAAAGTATTATTGACTGATTTTTTTTTTTTAAGATTTTATCCATTTATTTGTCAGAGGGAGAGAGAGAGAGCACATGTACAGAGAGCAGCAGGCAGAGCAGGCAGGAGGAGAATCAAGCACCCTGCTGAGCAGGACCCTAAGATCACTACCATAGTTGAAGGCAGATGCTCAACTGACTGTGGGGCCCAGGCATACTTGATTAATTTCTTAATATCTAGAAGTTCAAAATGATCCACATCCACTTACTACATTTTGGGAATTCTTACATTCTTTTTTCCCTTGTGTATGTCACACAAGAGGTAGAGGCTTTGTAAAGGGCAACTCTACTTTCAGCAAGTATGCTAGCCAAGACATACTTTTTAAGACATAAAATATTAATGCAGTAGTTAGTGTATTTGGCATGGACATAGACTAGGTTGGTTGATTTGTCTTTTCTACTTTCCCATCCCTGTTTTGTTCTTAAATAGTATGTAAATAGGTTATCTCATTTGCAGTGTTCTCTTATGATAAGTTAACAGTTGTCATGTACTACAATAAAATGTACCACCACCCAATCCCACCTTTGCAATCTATTTAAGTGTATATCCCTAGAATAACTATTGATATTGTTAGCTAAATTCTGAATTTTTGTCCAGTGAGGTCTCTGAGAGGTCAGTGTGTCCCCTGAAAGTAGCAGGTTACTGTTTAAGTCATCAAGTAAAAGTGGGGGTGTTCACATAGGAAATGAGACACCAGGAGAATGACTTCAAGCAGATAGGAGAAGAAATTACTTTTTTCCAGTCCCTACTCTCTGGATTTGAACTTTTCATTTCCTCTTGGTACTCAAGCTGAGGGGAGAAAGATGACTTCTGTCATATGGAGGCATACTTGGAGCATTCCTTCTTGGAAGCCAAGCTAGGCGGAGAGTCCCTACTCTCTGGATTTGAACTTTTCATTTCCTCTTGGTACTCAAGCTGAGGGGAGAAAGATGACTTCTGTCATATGGAGGCAAACTTGGAGCATTCCTTCTTGGAAGCCAAGCTAGGCGGAGAGGCTATATAGAGAAAAATCAAGGCCTTCCAGTCAACAGCCCCAGCTGAGTTCCCAGCCGAGTTCCCAGCCAACTACCAGAACCAACAGCCTACCATTAGAGTGAGCCATCTTTGATATTCCAGCCAGGTTGAATCCTCAGATGACTGCAGCACTGCCAACACCACATGGTTTAGAAGAGCACAGTTGGATCCAGTTAACCCACAAGAAATTATAAGAGATAATAAGTACTTGTCAATTTAAGCCACTGAGTTTCAGGGGTGTTTCTTACATGGCAATAGATAGAACAACATCAGGTAAAAACATATTGTATAGTTTTGGGTTACTCTCCTGACCATATTACTTTTTTCTGTCCCCAGTATAAACTTTTATAAACTATTCCAGCCTAGTCACATCCATGTTGTAATTTGGAGTCCCTATAACTGGGCCCATATCTTAAAGAGGATGGTAGCAGAGATCCTCAAGGGAAGGGGAATTATGTGGGATCACATTTAGGGTTATAAGGTCCACAAGAAATTTTCCAGGGAGGTTTTCTCTTGATTGCTGAAGAGTTAGATTTAATTTTATTCAAGAAAGCATCCATTTCCTTTAGACACCAAATTATTTTCTTTGCTGAGAAATGTGCAACCAGGTGGGTAAGGCAAACATCTATTAAGAGAGGGGGAAAAGGGTTCAAGTCCACTAATAATTTTTAAAATGGGGGTGTCGGATGGCTCACTCAGTTAAGCATCTACCTTTGACTCAGGTTATGATCCCAGGTCCTAGGGATTGAGCCCCACATCAGGCTACTTGCTCAGCAGGGAGCCTGCTTCTCCCTCTCCTTCTGCCCACTCCCCTTGTGCTCTCCCCTTGTCAAATAAATAAATAAAAGTCTTTAAAATTTTTTTAATGTTAATTAAGATAATAATGAGATAATATTTTTTACTTCTCATTGCAAATATTTATAGTACCCAGTGTTGGCAAAGGGGAAATGTGCACTCTCATTTGCTGCAAATGTAAGACATCACTGAGAGGCAGTTTAGCAATATAAGCAATATACTGTTCTTGCACTGAGGAATGTATCCTAACCTGAATATAACCCGGTAGATCAGAGGTAGAGTTAAAATTGTGTTTATTTTAGTAGTATTTATAATTTCAAAAACTTAGAATCTACATATCTAACACAAAAAAACAGCTAGATAAATTATGGTTCTTCCACATAATGGAATTCTCTGTAGCCATTAAAAATAGCATTGGAAATAGTTAATAACCACAGAATATTTTCATGATACATTAAGTCAGGGGACTCTACTTTTTTGCATCATATACCACTGATGATGTGGTACTGATTAGGACCAAAAGATATTTAAAGCAATAAGAAATTCAATCAAAGAAATTAAGATTATTCAAAAAAAAATGTGCTGAATGATCCTACATATTAAGCACCTCATTAGACCATTAGGTAAAAGAAAAATCCAGTCCCTGCCTTGGGGAGTCTCAGGCTAGTCTTTGAGACTGACATTACAATGCAGTATGTTAAACCTACAAAAACCTAAAAGAGAGACTTTCAAGAAAAATGTGATACCAAAGCTGAATATTAAAGGATAAATAGGAATAAGCCAGATGAAAAAGTCAGGGAAGGTTATTCCATAATATGAAAAGTCTCTAGAGTGGTTGGACATTTTGGACTGAAAAGATAATTTAGTCCAATTGTCACTCTTAAATAATAGATTTTTTTCTTCTGGATAGAGCTATAGAGAAGCAATAAGCTTGCTTTATAAATAAATATTTAAAAACACATCCTACCACCCACACTTTGATCACACTCTCTTTATAGGTATTCTTTGTGTATGAGGAATCTACGTGTGGGTAACTCTCATCCCATGACATTAGATGGTATTGTGATTGCCTAAAATGTTATTACAGTGTTTATTATCCCTGTACAAAGGGGGAAATAGAATTGACTCTGTGCTTACACAATAGGCAGCAGGAGGGTGATTGAATAGATTATGATACATTCTTGGTTTTATTATGAATGAAAATTAGGTTAGCATAACCAAGACTCCCAATCCTAAATTACAATTGTTACAGGAAAATGGTAAGTGTAGGAAAAGCAAGTAGATTATTAATAAGAAGTTGACTAGAGATGAAGCTGGAGAGGTGGAGTGGACCAAAGTAAACCAGGCCAAGGACTGGGCTCTACCATGAAGGGAATTTAATGCCTTCAGATTTCAAACTATAAAGTGATAGGATTTTACCAGCTTCTTAAGAAAAATCACTACCCAGCTAGCTACCCAACTCCATTATATATATATATATTTGGGTGGAATCATCCATTGTACAGCATTGGTGGGAGACAGTGTTTATATTACTTAAATAATTTGCATTTTAAAAGGTGCAAAATGGTATGGGATAATGAGACGATTAACATATTCATTAAATGGGGGTACATCATTTTAGGCTTTTGCCTCAAAATATTGAGAAACTGAAGATAAAGTTAAGATTCAGGGGCGCCTGGGTGGCTCAGTGGGTTAAGCCACTGCCTTCGGCTCAGGTTATGATCTCAGGGTCCTGGGATCGAGTCCCGCATCGGGCTCTCTGCTCAGCAGGGAGCCTGCTTCCTCCTCTCTCTCTCTCTGCCTGCCTCTATGCCTACTTGTGATCTCTCTCTGTCAAATAAATAAAATAAAATCTTAAAAAAAAAAAAAAAAAAAAAAATTCGTAGATTATCTCTCCGTAGATACCATGCTATCTGATGAGGAGCTATGGAAGTTTATAAATACTATTTAGCTGTTAAACAAATACTTGAATTGAAACATATTTGGAAGGTTGATGTTCCTGTGTGTAGCACACACTCCTAGGAAAATATATTGCTACTAGTAACCACATGAAAAATGAAATTGGACCCCTATCTTACATCACTCACAAAAATTAACTCAAAATGGATTAAAGACTTAAACATAAAACCCGATACTAAAAAAACAGCTAAAAGAAAACAAAAGAAACTCCTTGACATTGATCTTGGTGATGTATTTTTACCGAAAGCCCAAGCAGCCAAAGTAAAAGTCAACAAGTGGGATGACATCAAACTAAAAAGCATCCTTACACACACACACACACACACACACACACACACAAATCAACAAATTAATAAGCAAAGCTGAAGAATGTGAGAAAATATTTGCAAATCATATATTGTATAAGGGGCTAATATCCAAAATATATAAAGAACTCATATAGCTCAAAAACAACAACAACAAAACAATCTGATTTTAAAATGAGCAGACAAACAAAATAGACATTTTCCCAAAAAAGACATCAAAATGGCCAGTAGAGGGGTCCCTGGCTGGCTCAGTCGATAAAGCATGCGACTCTTGATCTCAGGGTTGTGAATTTGAGCCCCATATTTGGTATAGAGATTACTTTAAAAAATCTCTTTTAAAAATGGCCAGTGAGAGGTGCCTGGGAGGCTCCGTGGGTTAAAGCCTCTGCCTTCAGCTCAGGTCATAATTCCAGGGTCCTGGGATAGAGCACTATATTGGGCTCTCTGCTTAGCAGGGAGCCTGCTTCCCTTCCTCTCTCTCTGCCTGCCTCTCTGCCTACTTGTGATCTCTGTCTGACAAATAAATAAATAAAATATTTAAAAAAAGAAAAAGGCCAATGAATTCTGGCACACTGAAAAGAAATAAAAAAATAAATAAAATTTTTTAAATGGCCAATAAGTCCATGAAAAGATGCTCAACATCATTAATAATCAGAGAAATGCAAATCAAAACTACCTCACACTTGTTAGCCTGACCACTATCAAGAAGCCAATGACAACAATGTTAGTGAGGATGTGGAGAAAAGAGATCTCTTATACACTATCAGTAGGAATGCAAATTAGTGCAGCCACTTTGGAAAACTATATGGAGTTTCCTTTAAAAAATTTAAAGTAGAGCTACCATATAATCTGGCAATTCCTTATACTCATAAGTATATATCCAAAGGAAATTAAAACAGGGTATCAGAGAGATATCTGCACTTTCATTTCTACTGCAGCATTATTCGTAATGGCCAAGATATGAAGCAAGTTCCTGTCAGTGGATGAATGGATATAGAAGATGTGATATACATATATAATGAAATATTACTTAGCCATGAAAATCCTGCCATTTGTAACAACAGGGATAGACATGAAGGGCATTATGCTAAGTGAGCTACATCAGACAAAGAAAAATAGTGTATGATATCACCTATATGTGGAATACTTAAAAAAGCTGTACTCATAAAAACAGAGACTGAGATGGTGGTCACCGGGGACTGGAGTTAAGGGAGATGTTGTTTAAGAGTACAAACATGGGCACTCTCGCATCTGGTAGATAAATAAATCATAGAGCTCTAATGTACCACATAATGGTTCTAGTCAATAATACTGTATTAGAAACTTCAAAATTGCAAGAGATTAGATCTTAATTGTTCTCAGCACAGAAAAAGAAATGGTAATTATATGATGTGATAGAGATGTTAGTAAACACTACAATTATAATCATATTGCATATATGAATATATCAACAGGTTTTACATCTAAAACTTACATGATGGGGGCGCCTGGGTGGCTCAGTGGGTTAATCCTCTGCCTTCAGCTCAGGTCATGGTCTCAGAGTCCTGGGATCAAGTCCCGCATCCGGCTCTCTGCTCAGCAGGGAGCCTGCTTCCCCCTCTCTCTCTCTGCCTGCCTCTCTGCCTACTTGTGATGACTCTCTCTCTCTCTCTCTCTCTCTGTCAAATAAATAAATAAAATCTTTTAAAAATAAATAAATAAATAAAATTTACATGATGTTATATGTGAATTACATCTCAATTTTTAAAAAAGAAAAGCTTCCTGGAGAAAGTTACACATGCTTTGAATTTTAAAGGATAAAGGAGATAGTGTGACATGAAAAAAAAGGAGAGAAAGGTATCTAAACCAAGAGAGAAAAGTGTGCAAAGACCTTAAGGTCAGAAACAACATGGGTTCCAATGCCTATGAGATATCAAGGGGAGATACCCAGTGAATATTTGCAACGGAAGTTGTAGATAGAAATGTGGCATCATCACTAGAATGAGAAAAAAATCACCAAGCAAAGTGTGTAAAGTTAGAAGGGGTAACAACTACACACTATGGGGCTTATGGTGGGCCTAGAATAGGTTCTCAAAGTTTTCTGAGTCCTAACCACTAGGACCTGTGAATATATTACCTCACATGAAAAAAAGGACCTTGCAGCTGATTAAGGATCTTGAAGATCTATAGTCTTGGATTATAAAGGTGGGCCCACTGTAATCACAT
The DNA here is from genome assembly GCF_030435805.1 of Mustela lutreola. Taxonomy (NCBI): domain Eukaryota; kingdom Metazoa; phylum Chordata; class Mammalia; order Carnivora; family Mustelidae; genus Mustela; species Mustela lutreola. The sequence goes on along the minus strand of NC_081290.1, from coordinate 142,453,167 downwards.
GGGTCCTTATAAGTGAAAGAGGGAGACAGAAAGGTTAGAGTCAGTGAGAGGTTTGAAGATGCTACACTGATGTCTTTGAAGACAGAGGAAGAGGCCACATACTGAGGAATTCAGGCAGCCTCTAGAGCCTGGCAAAGGTGAGAAGGCAGATTCTCTCACCTGCAGTCTCCAAAAGGAATGCAGCCCTGCCAATACCTTGATTTAATCCAGTGAAACCCATTTTGAACTTCTGACCTCTGAACTATAATAAATCTGTGTTGTTTTAAACCACATAAAAAAAAGGGGTGGGGAGGCACCTGGCTGGCTCAACTAGTTGGAAAAGCATGCAACTCTTGATCTCGGGGTCATGAGTTCAAGCCCCACACTGGATGTAGAGATTACATCAAAAATTATAAAAATCTTTAAAAGAAAGGAAGGAAAGAAGGAAGGAAGGAAGGAAAGAAGGAAGGAAGGAAGGAAGGAAGGAAGGAAGGAAGGAAGGAAGGAAGGAAGAAAGAAAGAAAGAAAGAAAGAAAGAAAGAAAGAAAGAAAGAAAGAAAGAAAGAAAAAGTTAGTTTGGGGGCGCCTGGGTGGCACAGTTGGTTAAGCAACCAACTCTTGGTTTCATGACCACTGGGGCATGAGACAGAGCCCTGCATCAGGCTCCGCACTCAGTGCAGAGTCTGCTGAAGTTTCTTCCTCTCTCTTTGTCCCTCCCCACTGTGTAAGTATGCACTCTCTCTCTCTCAAATAAATAAAATGTTTTCAAAAGGAAGGTGGGGATGGGAATATATAGAATTCTCGGAGCTGTGATTGCCTAATGCTCTGGTTCTTAACCTTGGCCATGTTTTATTTATTTATTTTAAAGATTTATTTATTCAAGGGCACCAGGGTGGCTTAGTTGTTAAGTGTCTGCCTTCAGCTCAGGTCATGATCCCACGGTCCTGGAATCAAGCTCTGTGTCAAGCTCCCCGTTCAGCAGTGGAGTCTGTTTCTACCTCTCCCTCTGCCCTTGCTCATGTGCACCCTTTCTTGCTCACTCTCTCTTTCTCTCTGAAATAAGTAAATATTTTATTTATTTTATTTATTTTAGGAGAAGAGGGGAAGAAAGAGAAGAAGAGGGAGAGAATAGCCAACAGATGCCCCACTGAATCCCATGACCCTGACATTATGACCTGAGTGAAACTAAGAGTTAGTTGTTTAACCAAGCCACCCAGGCACCCCAACCTTGCCCATGTTTTAGAATCACTCAAACCTTTTATGAATCTCAATCCCAAGCCAATTAAATTATAATTTTTTAAAAGATTTTTTTAATTTATTTGACAGAAAGAGACACAAAGAGAGAGGGAACACAAGCAGGGGGAGTAGGAGAGGGAGAAGCAGGCTTCCCGTTGAGCAGGGAGCCCGATATGGGCCTTGATCCCAGGACCCTGGGATCATGACCTGAGCTGAAGGCAGCCACTTAACAACTGACCCACCCAGGTGCCCCTTAAATTATAATCTTGATTAGGACCCAGACATCAGCATTTTTTGCAGCTTCCTGTGTAATTCCAATGTGGAGCCAAAGTTTATAACCACTGAACTAATTAATTTTTTACTTCATAATACTCTTTTGATGAAATATATAATAAAGAGTTTGATGTTAATTAAAATAAATTGTATAAATATCTTAGTATCACTCATTTAAATTATTTCTATATTAAATGCAATGGTCTTATAAATCAGAAAGTAGAAGAATTGAGAATTCGTGTAAAGAAAAGAAAGTAATGTTTGCTAGATTTCATGTTAAAGGAACACAGAAATAGTGACAACTCCAAAATAGTTTCTTTTTTTCCTTTTTCTTTTTTTAAAGATTGTATTTATTTATTTGACAAAGAGAAAGAAAGTACAAGCAGGGGAACAGCAGAGGGAGAGGAAGAAGTAGGCTCCCCACTGACTTGGGAGCCTGATACAGGGCTGGATCCCACGACCCCAGGATCATGACATGAGTCAAAGGCAGATGCTTAACTGAATGAGCCACCCAGGCGCCCCCAGATTCTTTTTTTTAAAAAAGATTTTTTTTAAAGCAATCTCTATACCCAGTGTGGGGGTCAAACTTAAAACCATGAGATCAAGAGTCACACACTCCACCAAATGAACCAGCGAGGCATCCCCAAAATAATCTATTTCTTGAACAAAATGTGGTTAGTAAATGAAAAATTACCATTTAGGAAATGTACTCTAACTTTCAGGATCTAAATGAGATTAATGGAAGTTCTATAATCAGCAACTGTGGAAGAAATAGCAGGAGGAAGCAATTGCACTACTTCAGTGATCTGAAGGGACACCTGTACCCCAATCCTTATGGCAGCAATGTCTACAATGTCCAAACTATGGACATTGGAAAGAGACTAGATGTCCATCAGCAGATAAATGGATCAGGAATATGTGGATATATACATAATGAAATACTACTCAGCCATCAAAAGGAACAAAATCTTACCGTTTGCATTGGCATGGATGGAACTATAGGGTGTTATGCTAAGCAAGGTAAGTCAATCAGAGAAAGACAATTATCATATGATCTTACGGTATGGGGAATTTAAAAAACAAAACAGATCTCACTAGTATGTAGAATTTAAGAAACAACATTGGGGAAGAGAGGAAAAAATAAAACAAGACAAAATCAGAGAGGAAGACAAACCACAAGAGATTCTTAATCAGAGGAAACAAACGGAGGGTTGCTGGAGTGGAGGGGGTGAGGAGATGGAGGGGCTGGATGCTGGACATTAAGGAGGGCAAATGATATAATGAGTACTGGGTGTTATGTAAGACTGATGAAAAAAATTTCATTTGTTCATTTGTTTTGTTTCTTAAATTCCACATGTGAATGAACTCATAAGGTACTTGTCTTACTCTAAATCATTTCACTTGGTTTTATAGCCTCTAGGTTCATCCATGCTGTTGTAAACAGCAAGATTTCATTCTTTTTTATGGCTGAGTAATGTTCTTTTTTTTTTTTAAAGATTTTATTTATTTATTTATTTATTTGACAGATAGAGATCACAAGCAGGCAGAGAGGCAGAGAGAAAGAGAGGAGGAAGCAGGCTCCCCGCTGAGCAGAGAGCCCAATGCGGGGCTCAATCCCATGACCCCAAGATCATGACTTGAGCCGAAGGCAGAGGCTTAACCCACTGAGCCACCCAGGACACTGGGGTCATGACCAGAGCCAAAGGCAGAGGCTTTAACCTACTGAGCCATCTATTGTGTGTGTATCAAATCTTCTTTATCCATTCATCTGCTGGTGCACACTTGAGTTACTTCCATATTTTGGTTATTGTGAATAATGATGCAATAAACATAAGGTTTTATATATGTCTTAAAAAAAAAGGGTAGAAATAGCTGGAGTAAATTATGTTGTATAATAAAATTAGAAGTCTTTATTCCTCTACTAAACCCAATTTCTATTAATGGAAGTTTGTTAGACAGTTTAACTTTGTGTTTAAGCTTTAGAAGAACAAAATGTGTTTTGCTTATATCAATTTTAACCAGTTGAGAAAAATCTAATATAGAAAGTAGCACATAGCAGTGCTGATCTAGTTCAAGTTCCATGAGTCATAGCTGTAGAAACTTAGAAGGCAAAAAAAAAAAAAAAAAAAAAAAACAACCTTCAAATTATTGAAGGCCTGGAAAAATGAGGTAAGACTAACTTAAGTGGAAACAAGTTTGGTAAGCCTCCCCAGACTATAATACATACTTATTTCAGCATTTCTGTTTTGTTCTTTACAGATGGATGAGAATTAAGAATAGAATATAATTTTCCTTTTTTTCAATTCTCCCTGAACCATTGTTAACCAAGGTGGTGGTTGGTGTACAAAGTGAACAGAACAAATGAGCATTTTTTTTTTTAGGTTCCCAAATATTTGACTGCTAGGAAACCAAAGGGAGTGCAATTTTTGTACTATTAAATTAATTCTGAATTGTGATAAATCAGACAAGTTCGGTAAATCTTAACTTTTCAGTTAAAAAAATGAAAGAGCAGAGCCACATCTTCTCAGTTTTCAATTTCAAATCCAGAGATTAGTATGGCTGGCTATGTGTGAAGAACAGATGGTAGCCAAGCAAAAATAAAAGCAAAGAGATAATTTAGAATAACAAATAGCCGAAGAAAAATGGAGCCTGAGAAGGCAAAGAAAAGGACTCAAGCTATATTTCAAAAATCGAACCAATAGGATTTGCTGATATACTGTGTGTGAGGGGCTAAAGATGAGGAAAAGGGTGCAGTGAAAAATGCCATTTAGATTTTTGACTTGAGCAATTGTTGGATAAGCTATTAACTGAGGTGGAAATAACTGGTGTTGAGCTAGGGAAAGAGTTGGCAGTGACATCAAGGATTTAATTCACTCACTTGTTTATGGCAGGGCTCCTGAAGGCATGTGTGTGTGTGTGTGTGTGTGTGTCTGTCTGTCTGTCTATCTGTCTATTTTTCCCCCCCCTCTGAAATGGGTGGTGAAGAGGAGACCCAAGGCCAGGCCTAGGGCTCTTTGAAATGAAGGGGTGGTGGGTAGAAGAGAAGGAACTAGCAAAGGAGATTGAAAAAGGGAAGCCAGTGAGGTACATGGAAATTAGGAGCAGGCAGTCACTGAAGCCAAGGGAGGAAAGCAATTCAAGAAGGAGGAAAATGATTAGGATATGATTGTGCTTACTCATGGCCCTGGTTAATATGGTATCGACTAATGGAAAATTATGAGACATATCTGCACTTGTGGCTACACCTATGAAAGAACATGCATTTATGTCACAGCAACATTCAGTACGTTTAGTTCTCCCCTCCCTTCTTTCCCCACAAATTTTCCATTATCTGTCATAAAATTGATGACAGATACTACTAATTTCTCTGATGACAGATCTTACTAATTTCTCTCTTCTATACAAAATAACACTGAAGGGTCTTACAGACTTAAAAAGTAATGTGCATTAATTGTAGAAAGGTTAGAAAATGTAGAAAAGTTGAAAAACGGGGGGGAAAAAACCCCACACATAATTTCCACACCCAAAGATACCATCTCTAACATTTGGTGTAGGTGAGTATTCGAACTAAATAAATGTTACAAAATTGAGCTCATGTTAAATATAGTGCTTGTAATCTGTTTTTTTTTAAACTTAGAAATATATTATTAACAACTTTTCATGTCACCAAATAGTGTTTTAAGCATCACTTTTTTAAAAAAGATTTTATTTATTTGACAGACAGAGATCACAAGTAGACAGAGAGGCAGACAGAGGGAGGGGGGAAGCAGGCTCCCTGCTGAGCAGAGAGCCTGATGCGGGGCTCTATCCGAGGACCCTGAGATCATGACCTGAGCCGAAGGCAGAGGCTTAACCCACTGAGCCACCCAGGTGCCCCTTAAGCATCACTTTAATAACTGCATTATTACATTATTGACTAAACCATAATTTAACCAATCTTCTATTGTTTAAAAAATTCAAGTTGCTTCCACTGTTTTGCTATTATAAACATTGCAAAACTGATACTGGTTAACAGTATAAACTTTGACATCTAATACATCCGGTTTAAATTCTATTTCCATTGCTTACTGGCTGTGTGTTCTACGACATTACTGAACAAATTAGTTAAGTTTCAATTTCCTCATCTATAAAATGACTATAATAAGTGTACCCATTTTTAAGGATTAAAGTACTTACCATATCACCCCAAAGCAGTTAATGCTTAATAAATTAATGCTTAATAAATGCTATAATTATTTTAATAATTTAAGCATATGTTATTAAATCACTATCTCTTAAATTTTTTGAAAAAAATTATAAAAGCCTTCCTGATCAATTTAGCTATTTGCCATTCTGTTTACCAGCTAGTCTGGTTGGCATTTGGGATATCCATATAATCTTTGATTTAGTCACAAATTCCATTAATTTCTTGGACCAAAAGAGGAAACTCTTCTTTTATTTTTTTAATTTTAAAACTTTAATACCGTTCAAATCAGTAGGCCAGGTTCATTTCAGCTCCTTCACTTCCAAGCCTGAGGGCAGGGACTGCTTTAGTTTTCCTGCCTTCTCTTTGTCTGTGATGACCAAGGGATAAGGTATCCACAGCACTGAACTTTAATGTTTATTATCTTTGTTTTTCTTGATCATGGTAGATTTGGCTGTGAGCAGAAAGTCATGTTTTGTTCCATTCTGTGAGGCATGGTTACGAAGGATGCACGGGAGTGTGCAACCTGCACAGCAAGAAGGGAGGACAGAAGAGCCAAAAGAGGTAACCCTTGACATTGGGTTCTTCTTTGCTCATTCAGACCATTAGGAATCCAGGAAGCAAAATGATTTAATTGATTTTTTCAGAATCAGAATCTCAGAATCAACTCTTCCAGATCATACAAAATAACAAAAAATATCTAGTACTAAACACAAGAAACTGGTACAAACTCCTGCTCGTCCTGCTCAGCTCCCAGTGTTGCCCACTTCTTCTCTGCCACTTTTTTTTTTTTTTTTTTTTAAGATTGATTTATCTACTTATTTCAGAGAGAGAGAGAATGAGCGGGGACGGGGAGCAGAAGGAGCGGAACAAGCAGATTCCACGCTGAGAGCCGCCTGAGGCGGGGCTCGATTCCACAACCCTGGAGACTGTGACAGAAGCTGAAATCAAGCGCTGGACACCCAACCAACTGAGCCCCCCAGGCACCCTGACACTTTTTGTGGGTAGTGAAAGGAGAGAAGGCTATGCAAAGTTCATGTGGTATCTAGGAACAAGTCTAGAGGTATTGAATTCCATCCTGCCTAATACAACACCTCCCACCAACTCAGACTCTCGTCTAGCACTGCCCCCACCTGCTCAGAGCCTACAAACTGCACCAGATCCTTTTGCTTATGTGTCAACAAAGAATGATTTTGACTTCCTTCGTAGGGAACAGAGTTGTCCCTCATGTCTTGGTCACTTTTTTATTACTGAAAATTCTTCAGGGTTCCTAATATGTGAGCTACTTGAATCAAAAGTTTTGAGCAGGTGATTTTTTTGGACAAAAGCAGGAGCAGCCAGATAAAATTTCCACTCCACTCCCTCCTCCCAAACTATTTCTGTTTTGTGGCTTATGGGTTGTCTACTGTGATCTTTTTCTGCTAGGTTCCTAGTGTCAGATGAGAATTAGAGAAAGTACAGGTACTATGCTTACACAGCCTTCATTTCTATTTACAAAATCTCTTCTGTGGAGTTTGTAAAGTTTTTTTGGTTTTTTTGTTTGCTTGTTTTTTTTCACTGCAGCACCTATTGCTCCGCTCTGACCATCAGCCAATGGGCACTAAGGTCTGAAGCCAGTTTACGATGGGGGAAGTAGGGAGGGTACCCATCAAACTGGTTTTACTGCCTGAAGATGACTGATTACCCCAGTTTTAGAAAGAAATGGAACAGGGGCACCTGGGTGGCTCAGTGGGCTAAGTCTCTGCCTTCTGCTCACGTCATGATCTCAGGGTCCTGGGATTGAGCCCCACATCTCTGCTCAGCGGGGAGCCTGCTTCCCCCCCTTCTCTCTGCCTGCCTCTCTGCTTACTTATGATCTCTCTCTGTCAAATAAGTAAATAAATTCTTTAAAAAGAAAGAAAGAAAGAAAGAAAGAGAACATACAAAATAACATCAGTCTTTGGATTTCCCAATGCTGAAACTGAATTGAGGTCTGCAAACAACTACTTCACTTCAGTGAAATACACTTCAGTTTCTAACTGAAAAAAATACACTTCAGTTTTTAACTGCCATGTAAACCAGCTTTAGAGAGCTACATTGTTCTCAGTAACACTACAGACTGAATTTTACCCATTTGGATTGAGAGAGCTGTTATGTCCCCAAGCACCTGATTGCTGGATCATTCTGCCAATGAAGAAAATGAGTGTCCTGGGTTAAATCTGGAGGTCTGTGAGTCTCTTCAGTTTCAGTGCTGGCATTTAACTTTTCCACCTTATAAAACCCAGAAGATGTATATTTAAATAAATGTTCTGCATGTAGTTCCCTAAAAAATTCATTTTAAATAATGAGGAAAAGAGTTTAATTCTATTTGAGGTCAGTTTCCTACATTCTTATTTAACTCCTCTGCGTCTCACCTTCTTCATCTGAAAAACAAGGCTAATAATATCTACCAAATAAGATTGTTCTAAGGATCAAGTGAGAAAAGGATTACCACTACATATAGTAATCGCCTTAAAAAGGAAGTTTCAATACTTGTAATAAAATGAACCAATAATGCAGGAGAAAAACAAATTTTGTTTAAGAATCACACAAACTGGGCACTTGGGTGGTTCAGTTGGTTAAGTGACTGCCTTCGGCTCAGGTCATGATCCTAGAATCCCAGGATCGAGTCCCATATCGGGCTCCCTGCTAGGCAGGGAATCTGCTTCTCCCACTGACCTCTCCTTCTCATGTTCTCTCTCTCTCATTCTCTCTCTCTCTCTCTCAAATAAATAAAATATTTTAAAAAAACCACAAACTTTATAACTTAATTTTTTTTAACCAATGGAGCATTGGTAATAAATGCCCTCATACTTGGAAAGATATGAACAATTATTTTATTTTTTATTTACTTTTAATTTTTTTTATTTTTAAAAGACTTAATTTCTTTTCATATTAGTGAGAGAGAGAGCATGCTTGGAGTGGGAGAGAGAAACAGAGGGGGAGGGAGAGGGAGAGACTCTCTAGAAAACTCCATGTTGGGGCTCCTGGGTGGCTCAGTGGGTTAAGCCTCTGTCTTCAGCTCAGGTCATGATCCCAGGGTCCTGGGATCGAGTCCCACATTGGGCTCTCTGCTCAGCAGGGAGCCTGCTTCCCTCTCTCTCTCTCTCTGCCTGCCTCTCTGTCTACTTGTGATCTCTCTCTGTCAAATAAATAAATAAAATCTTTTAAAAAAACAAGCAAACAAAAAAAACTCCATGCTGAATGCAGAGTTAGACACAGGGTTTGATCTCTTGACCCTGAGATCACAACTTGAGCCAAAAACCAAGAGTTGGGAGCTTAGCCAACAGAGTCACCCAGGTGTCCCTAATTCCCCCCCCTTTCTTTTTTAAGATTTTATTTTTAAGTAATCTCTACCCCCAACATGGGGCTCAAACTCAACAACCCTGAGATGGAGAGTCACACACTCTGCCAACAGAGCCAGCCAGGCACCCCAGATATGAATAATTCTTATCTTCAAGATCATTTTAAATTGCCTCTCCTTTTTACATCCACAGAATGTTGCTTCTGCTTATCAACCCTTATCTTTTTCTGCTTTGAGTTTCAATTTCTTGTTTATCAATCTCTTTCCCCCACAAGATTGGACATTCCAGGGGTCTTTCCACTCTTACAACACGTGGCATGGTGTCTTGCATATAGCATGTTTTCCATATAAGTTTGTGTTGAAATGAAAGAAGTTATATGTAGAGACTGTTACAGGTCCTTACTGTTTCCCATTGACAGGTGTGTCCTAAAAGGAGCTCATTTTTGTTATCTGTCAATGGAAAATGGACCAGAAAAAGGGATATTATCAGAATGAGTTACAGAGGAAGAGGTTTCCGTAAAGAAAGAAGATTAAATCGTTGAATGCCACAGATAGGTAGGGAAGGGAAGAGGATGATCAAAGTCCACTGTTTTTTTCTGGTGGTTAGGGGTGACCTTCAGTAGAACTGTCTCAATTAAGAGATAGGAAAAACCAAATTACTGTAGGCTTGAGAGTGAGTGAGTGGTGACAAATAGTTGGGAGGGAGTATAGACCCTATTTCTAGGAAATAAATTCCTTCAGGATTGAGCTCCAGTCCACCATGACACATAAGCAACCTCCACAGTTCTACACTCTAGCCATGCCAACCATATTACAATTTCCTCTCCACACACAGTGATTTCCCATCTCCAGGATTTTGTTCTTGGTCTTCCGATCTGATCTGAGAGCCCAGTGTCAACTACCCTGAAACAGTAAGATCTTTTCCCAATTGCTCCTGCTTAATGTGTTCTGTTTTGTCCTGAAGCCAGTAAAATGTAAGCTGTAACTTTCTTAAGTAATTTAACATGTTCAGCCAATGATTACTGTTAGATAAATACGTGACTTTCTTATTACTCTGTAAGGGATAAATAAACTGTAATAAATACTTAAACCACTTTTTATAGTAAGATACTACTACCCATTCAAATGGATAGTAGTTATGTAGATCCAGACAAAGAATTTTAAGTCAGAAAAATTAAATCAAGAGACTTTAGAGTTTCAGCTATCCCAAAAAACATGTATTGAATGCCTTCTATGTGGAAAACACTGTCCCCTCAAGGAATTTGAGATTGAATGCACAGGTCAGCAAACATTGTTTTATAAACAGTCAGTAAATATTTCAGACTTTGTGGACAACATGGTCTCTGTCTCATCTACTCAATTCTGCCACTGTAGCAGGAAAAGAGCCATTGATACTACCTAAAGTAATGAGGTGGGCTGTGTTCTAATAAAACTTTATAGACACTGAAATTTGAATTTCATATGATTTTCACATGTCATGATACATTATTTTTCTTTTGATTTTTTCCCAATCATCTAGAAATATAAAAACTCGTATTTGGTTTGTGACCATACAAAAACAGCAGACCAGATTTGGCTCATGGGCCATAGTTTTCTGACTCTTGATACAGTGAATGGACAGAAAGACAGTTCACTCAGAAGCACTTTGAAGTTTGAGCCTCAACACCAAAATAATCTACCATGTTCCTACCATTTTGACAAGATTTGTGACTGATTTATCATATACAACATAGATTTTCATTTCTTCACCAAATTTTATTCAATGCCTAACTTATTCTGAGCTGAGGATGTAGCTGTGAAGAGGTCAGAAAGATGATTATCCTTAGAAAGATCACTATTTTGCAACTACCCCTGTAAAATAATTATCAAAAGATGCTAAAACCAAAGGGTGAAAGGTTATGAAGAACTAAATACTCACATGTTGTTGAAATACCAAGCTAACTGTCAAGGGGAAAGGTATTTTGACAATGAAGCAATCTGACAGACCCTGTCTTAACGAAATGATTACTATGAAATTCATATCTTAGTGAGAAAGCCAAGCAATATACCACTAAAAATATGTAATATAAAACCATTGAGAGATTGTAAATCCAGTGAAGAAAATAAGTACAGTGATGTGACAGAATGTAACTAGGTAGATGGGAGGCTATTTTGAATATTGTATTCAGGAAAAACTTCTCTGCAGAGGTATCATTTCAGCTGAGACCCTCAAGATGAGCCACCCATGTTAGATGCAAGTAGAAAAAGTATTCCAGGGTAAGGAAATAACAGCGGCAAAGGCAAATGTGTCCTAAAATAATTGGAGAGAAGCAAACAAGAGGCAGATTATACAAAGTTATAGGCCATTGTTCAGAGTTTAGATTTTATCTAAACTCCAGTGAGATAGAAAAGAAATTGATGGTTATTAGAAGGAGGTGGGTGTGGTGATGGGTGAAACAGGTGATGGGATTAAGGAGTTCACTTGCTATGATGAGCACCGGGTATTGTATGGAAGTGTTGAATCACTATATTGTATACCTGAATATTACATTGCTTGTTAACTAACTGGAATTTATAACTACTTAAGTAATAAAACTTCATAAAAAAATAAAATCCGATGGGGGATGTTTGCACAACTTTGTAAATAGTTCTCTGTAAAAAGTGAATTTATGGGGCACCTAGGTGGCTCAGTCAGTCAAGTGTTCAACTCCTGATCTCAGAGTTATGAATTCAAGCCCGTTTTGGGTTCCACACTGGGCATGGAGCCTACTTAGAAAACAAGTAAGTAAATTAAATAAAAAGTGAATTTGAAACCATATGGTCAACTGATTGACTAAGCTGGAAAAATATCCAATGGGAAAAAGACAGTTTCTTCAACAAATGGGGCTGGGAAAACTAGACAGCAACATGTAGAAGAATGAAACTGGACCACTTTCTTAAACCATACACAAAGATAGACTCCAAATGGGGATGCCTGGGTGCCTCAGATGGGTAAGCATCTGCTTTTGGCTCAGGTCATGATTCCAGGGTCCTGGGATCCAGGCCCCCACTGGGTTCCTTGCTCAGGCGGAGCTTACTTCTCCCTATGCCTGCTGCTCCCCCTGCTTTGCGCTTGCTCTCTCTCTCTCTCTCTGATAAATAAATAAATAAATCTTTTGAAAAAATAAAAATGAATGAACAACCTAAATGTGAGACAGGAAATCATCAAAAATCCTAGCGAACACAGGCAACAACCTCTTTGACCTCAGTTGGAGCAACTCCTTACTAGACACATTACCAGAGGCAAGGGAAACAAAAGCAACAATAAACTATTAGGACTTCATCAAGATAAAAAGCTTCTGCACACCAAAGGAAATAATCAACAAAACTAATAGGCAGCCTAAGGAATGGGAGAAAATGTTTGCAAATGACATATCTGATAAAGGGTTAAAATCCAAAATCTATATAGAACTTATCAAACTCAACACCCAAAAAAACAAATAATCAAGTTAAGAAATGGGCAGAAGACATGAATAGACATTTTTCCTAGGAACACATCCACCTGGCTAAAGGACACATGAACAGATGCTCAACATCACTCATCATCAGGATATACAAATCAAAACCATGATGAGAGACCACTTAACACCTGTGAGAATGGCTAAAATTAACAATACAAGATGTTGGCAAGGATGAGGAGAAAGAGGAACCCTCCCGCAGTGTTGATGGGAATATGGAGGTTCCTAAAAAAGTTAAAAATAGAACCACCTGGGTGGCTCAGTCAGTTGAGCATCCAACTCTTGGTTTTGGTTCAGGTCATGATCTCCTGGTTGGGAAATGGAGGCGTAGGTGGGGTTCCTCAGTCATCAAGGAGTGTGCCTCCACTCTCCCTCCTCTCTTTTTCAAATAAATAAATAAATCTTAAACAAAAATAGAACTACCCTATGATCTAGCAATTATACCAAGGTATTTACCCATAGGTTACAAAAATACAGATTTGAAGGGGCACATGCACCCCCATGTTTGTAGCAGCATTATCAAGCTATGGAACTATGGAATCACCAAACTATGGAAAGAGCCCAAATATCAATAGAACAATGAATGGATAAAGAATATGTGGTACATATGTACAACAGAATATTACTCAGCCATCAAAAAGAATGAAATCTTGCCATTTGCAATGATATGGATGGAACTAGAGTGTATTATGCTAAGTGGAATTAAGTCAGAGAAAGACAAATAACATGATTTCACTCGTATGTGGAATTTAAGAAACAAAACAGATGAACATATGGGGAGGGGAAAAAAGAAAAAAGAGAGGGAAACAAACCATAACAGACTCTTAAAGATAGAGAACATGCTGAGGGTTGATGGAGGGAGGTCAGTGGGTGATGGGCTAGATGGTGATGGATATTAAGAAGGCACTTGTGATGAGCACTGGGTGTTGTATGTAAGTGATGAATTACTAAGTTCTACTCCTGAAACCAATATTATATGTTAACTAACTAGAATTTAAATAAAAAACTCAAAAAGAAAAATATAAAATAAAAAGTGAATTTATGGTGTGTGAATTATATCCCAATAAACTGTTTAATTAAAATAAAAATAATTTGAGAACTCATTAAAGATTTTAAGCAAGAACATGATATGGCCTAATTTACCTTTATAAAAAGTTCACTCTGATGAATGGCAGCTTTCTTGAGTCACATATCCTTAGTGGCTTGTATTAAGGTTTTAAACATGTGTTTAAATGGAGATCTTCCCAATAATCTATAAGTGTTTGAGTCATGGAAGTGGTGTCCAATTTATCTTTCTATTGTGCAGAGTGTCAAACCCAGTGTCTTACTCATGTTTTATGTTCAGAAAATATTTGCTAAATGAAATAATTAACACCCCCCCTACACACAGATATATCTCAATGATAAGTTATATTCTATAACTTTTCCACAATTAGACTTTTTGGAATCAAGAAATCAGTGTCTAAATATATATTCAATATGGTTTATCCTCAATTTCAAATACCATATTTTTAAGACTTTTTAAAAAGATTTTATTTATTTGACAGAGAGAGAGAGAGAGATCACAAGTACGCAGAGCAGCAGGCAGATGGAGAAGCAAGCTCCCTGCTGAGCAGAGAGCCCAATGCTGGCTTGATCCCAGAACCCCGGGATCATGACCCAAACTGAAAGCAAAGGCCTGACCCATGAGCCACCCAGTTGCCCCTCATTTTTTAAAGATTTATTTATATATTCCAGAGAGAGAGAGAGCATGAATGGGAGAGGCAGAGGGAGAGGGAGAGAATCTTAAGCCTGGAACCTGACATGGAGCTCATTCTCACGACCCTGCAATCATGATCGGAGCCAAAATCAATAGTTAGACACTTAACCAACTGAGACACCCAGGTACCCCCAAATCCCACTGATATAAAACACCCCTAGATAGTTCCATGCAGTCATGAAACTGTTTGTAGAGGACTTTAGTTTTATTTTTCATTTATTTATTTACTTTAGAGAGACAGAGGAGGGTGTAGGGGCAGAAGGAGAGGGAGAGAGAATCTCAGGCGGACTCCCTGCTGAGCATGGAGTCTCAGGGCTCAATCCCAGGACACTGAGATCATGACCTGAGCTGAAATCAAGAGTCAGATACTTAACTAACTGAGCCACCGGGCCCCCCTAATTTTATTTTTTTATATTTTGCCACATTTTTCAAGTTTCCTATAAATGAACTTATAATACTTTTATAATCAGAACAAGTCTTTTAAGACTTTGAAATGTTTATCTCTTCTAGACTCTTAAAAACAGAAAAAAATTTAGCATGGCTAATTTTAAAAACTGTGTACACAAAATCCAAGAATGATTCCTATCCAAATTTCACTCTCTGCAGCACTCTTCCTCACCCAGGTGAGGCCACTCATTCGTTCATTTGTCAATAAAATACAATCAGGCCAGGGCTGATAATTCTACAGCTCCAGCGTGGGCGAAGACCATTTACTTAGAATAGGGTGTGAATGGCACCCTCTGGAATTGTGTAACACTTAGGCACTTAGCAGGTACTGGTCCAGGTACTTTGTAAGCCCTGGAGGTAGAGGAGTAAACAAAGCAATTCACACATTGTGATAATTACATGTTTAATTATCCGCCTTCCCCAGAGTGATGTAAACCCTGTGAGGCCAGGAACCATATAGAAGATAAATCAGATTTCTGCAGGAGGTGATGACTAAGACTAAGGGGTTTAGCAAGCAGAGAAGGGGGAGAGTTAAGGAAGAAGATTCCTATCAGAAAAAAAAAAAAAAAAAAAAAAAAACAGTATGTAGGCAGGCAAGAAAAAATTGTGTTCGACAAATTATGTTTGGCTAGGGAAGAGATCAAAAGTAAAGAACTGGAGAGAGACCCATCCTGGAGGGATTTGTGAGCCACAGTAGAGTATGTAGACTTAATACTAAAGGGAAGGAGAACCCATGAAAAATTTTAAGGAGGGAAATGGTTTGATCACATTTATGTATCCCCAAACCATATGCTGGATTAGAGACAAGATCTGACTAAAGGCAGGGTGATTTGTATAGAAGCTAAACAGCCTAAGAGACGGATTCACAAATTGGAGCCTATTGTAAATTGAACTTGAATAAGAAAAAAAATAATCTTTTTTTTTTTTTTAAACAAGAGGAAAACAAACAGAAATGTATTAAAATGTATAGAGCAGGTATAGATGGACGATACCAAGGGAAACTCAGTAACCCCCAAAATAAAACAATTTAAAAATCCTTATCTTTACTGATCCCTAACTGAAATTTAGGAATTCCTCTTGTTATGAATGTAAGCACTAAACCACAGTACAATGTCTGTGGGGCACTGGGTGGAACAGTTGGTTAAGCACTGGACTCCTGATTTCGGCTCAGGTCGTAATCTAAAGGTCATGAGACTGATCCCCACATCAGGCTCCTTGCTCAGTGCAGAGTCTCCCTGGGACTCTCCTCTCCCTCTGCCCCTCCCCACTGCTCTCTCACTCTCTCTCTCTCAAATAAATACATAAACCTTAAAAAAATGTCTGTGACTTTATGATCAGTAGAAATCAGATATTTCCTTTTCCTTTTTTTTTTTTTTTTTCAAGATTGTATGTATTTTTTTAAAGAGAATGTACAAGAGTTGGGAGAGGGACAGAGAGAGAGAGAAGCAGACTCACTGCTGAACACAAAGCCGGATATGGGGCTTAATCCCATGACCCTGAGAACGTGACCTGAGCTGAAATCAAGAGAGGCACAACTGACTGAGCCACCCAGGCACCCTGAAATCAGATATTTTCATAACACATTCCAGTTGTTGCAGATATCTCAAAACACTGTTTATTCTCATTGCAACTGTGAAATAGTAGTTATTATACCCACTGCCAGACCTTATTATTAACGATTAATAAAGAAATACATGTGTTACAGGGCACCGGGTGGCTCAGTCAGTTAAGCATCAGACTCTTGATTTCGGCTCAGGTCCTGATCTCAGGGTGTAGGATCAAACTCCACGATGGGCTCCGTAATAGGTGTGGAACCTTCTCCCTCTGATGAATGGATAAAGAAGATATGGCCCAGATGTACAATGGAGTATTATGCCTCCATCAGAAAGATGAATACCCAAGTTTTGTATCAACATGGACAGGACTGGAAGAGATTATGCTGAGTGAAATAAGTCAAGCAGAGAGAGTCGATTATCATATGGTTTTGCTTATTTGTGGAGCATAAAGAATAACACGGAGGACATGGGGAGATGGAGAGAAGGGAGTTGGGGGAAATCGGAAGGGGAGACCATGAGAGACTATGGACTCTGAGAAACAAACTGAGGGTTTTGGAGGGGAGGGAGTGGGGGGGGAGTTGGGGGAGCCTGGTGGTGGGTATTAAGGAGGTCCTGTATCGCATGGAGCACTGGGTGTGGTACATAAACAATGAATTCTGAAACACTGAAAAGAAAAAAAAATTAAAAAGAAAATAAGATTCTCTCTCTGCCCCTTCCTGCCCCTCTTTCAAAGAAAGGAAAGGAAAGGAGAGGAAAGGAAAGGGAATACACGTGTTACATTTATATTCTAAATATGGGGATAACGGCACTGAAATATAATAGTTTCCAACTTTATGTATTTAAAAACTTCACTCTGAGTAGGGTCCATTGGCTTTACCAAATGGGCAAAGTGGGCTGTGGCACACAAAAAAGGCTTAAAATCCCTGCTCAGAGTCTGGTTATACTTAAATACCTGGGACTCCTTTAAAATACCAGGCTTCCTTCTCTGGCCTCTACCTGCTTCCCTAATCTCTTCTGCTTTAAATACCAGCTCTTTCCATCATCAGACTAATGCTTCAGACCTCACCTCAGGATTCCCTGCTCCAACCCCATTCCCCACTCAGGCATCCTTTCTGTATACCCTCATGACAACCTGTTTTTACTCCAAACACAGTCTTTACCACATGGACCTCGCATCCTACAATTTAACATTTGAGGTTTTAAATATCACAAGTGGCCCTGAAACTCTAGGACATGTAGTAATTTGTCAGTCTGCTGAGGCATGAAATAGGATTGCTACTGCTGATACACAGTCACTGAGCCAGTCAGGAGCCTGACTGCCCAGGGTCCACACTGCTACATGATGTTATTTAATGTGCACAACAAAGCTATAAATGATGTCATATTATCCCCCATTTCACAGATGAATAATGTGATGAAATCACAAATTAGAGTAGAATTAGTGGATCTGGAGATTTTCAAAGGTTGACAGGTACAACTCTTTAGACTACTGTTTTGTTTCTAACTCAACCAGAAGGAAGTGAGCAAGGTAAAGGCAAGGACTTTGTCTTGAATCTTGACACCCCCAGGGCACAGACTGGTCCTGGTATTAGTAGGTATTCATTAAAGGTATTCAGTAGTAGGTATTCATTAATAAAAGGAGGAATCCTAAGAATTCTGCCTTCCCTCACTGAAAAGAAATTTCCTGGAGATCCTGGCCTTCATTTTGATCCCAGCTAATTCCCAGCTCCTAGAAAAGTGCCTCACTCATAAAAACTAGAAGTATTTATCTACTGACTGCTTGTTTAACTTTAATTTGTGTTTGACACCTGATATACATTTTATTTTATTGATATAATTCTATAAATGCCTTTAAACAGCAGAATATTGTACAAAGTATAAATAAGACCAGTTTTATAGATACCTAGTAACTCCAGCTTTCAACATTTCTATTCTTTGGAATAACTTGAACATCAGTCTCCTTGATTATTACAGGAAATTTTTACTTATAAACTGCAAAGAGAGATATCTATGTTTTGTTTTGGCTATTGATCATCAGTACACATACAACTGGTACACACACGTTAAGTGTACTTTTATGTAGTCACATTTTTCCTTAGGTTCAAATAAAGTAAAAATAATAATATATAATTTCTTAGTTTTTTCAGAATACTTGATCCTACAGAATGAAAAAAAAATCAAGCAAGGATAATCAGGAGAAAGTCTTAATGAAAAATTTTATTATATTAAACTGAAGCATTCACTTAGGCTTAAGATATCTTTTTGAGAGAGTTGAAACTTTTTGGTGGTATTAAGTCAAAGAAAGAAGGGTCCATCTTTTTTCTTTGTCTAGAATGTATTAAGTATAAAAAGTGTTCTATCTCAAAATGCTTCCTTCCTAATTGATCCAGAAATAGACACACGAAATCCAAATGTGAAACGTACAAATTTCTACTTTACAGCTCCTTGCCCTTTTCTCTCATTAGCTTTATTTGAACTGAACTTGCTCAGATCGTCGCTAATAACTAGGTGCCCCATGTATATTTAGAAGCCACCTTGCAGAGGCATTTGTCTTTGCCTCTAATATACAGTTTAAATAAGCATTTCTTTTTTTTTTTTTTTTTTTTAAAGATTTTTATTTATTTATTTGACAGAGAGAAATCACAAGTAGGCAGAGAGGCAGGCAGAGAGAGAGAGAGGAGGAAGCAGGCTCCCTGCTGAGCAGAGAGCCCGATGCGGGACTCGATCCCAGGACCCTGAGATCATGACCTGAGCCGAAGGCAGCGGCTTAACCACTGAGCCACCCAGGCGCCCTAAATAAGCATTTCAGTTTCTGTTTCTCACAGATCACAAAATCCCCAGCTTTGTAAAATTAGTCACTTTCACTTTTTTAAAAAATAATGAATTTTCATGTGATAAGGGATGACAAAAGCATTTGGTACTATTTCTTTATATGTTATGCAATAAAAGTAAATTTACTAATGCTTTTTAAGTGATTTATACAAAGATAAGGATAAAATATAATAAAGGAAAAACAACTTCAGTTCTTCCTTGTGAAATCTGGGGATACATTAACAAATAGTAATGTTTCAGTGAGTCTGAATATATCCTAACCCTACGTATTCGTGGCGTGATATAATGGGACCAAAATCATCTCCCCATCAGTGTTCTGCCACACCTCAAAAGTCAACAATGGGATTAGTCGTTAAGGGTTTTCTTAGCACACAAACATTTTAACTGTAAGAAACCCTGTTAATTTTATTTGTGAATTCATTACTGCTCATGTCATCTAGAGGACACCATGGTCACAAAGAAATGATACATATAATAGGTAAGTTTTTATGGAGAAAAAAACTGCTGGAGAAAAAAAAAGCTCACCTCTTACTATACAAAAGTGGAGACCCAGTATAGCCAGGAATTAATGCTTCACCATCTTTCTTTCCTTCTGATCCCAAGGAAGGGTAACTTTGAGTTGGGAAAGAGGTAAAGAAATTTAGCAACTAGTGTCACCTAAGCTTTACACTGTGTGTTTTGCTAAGTGATGATTCTAAAAGACAAATCCCTAAATTTCCCATGTATAGCATAAAAGGGGCAAAGATTTAGTTCAAATATAAAATAAACTCTAATCTAGGGGTATCTGGGTGGCTTAGTTGATTAAGCAACCAACTGCTGGTTTGGACTCAGGTCACGATCTCAGGGTCATGAGATTGAGCCATGCATGGGGCTCCACACTGGGTATGGAGCCTGCTTAAGATTCTTTCTCTCCCTCTCCCTCTGCCCGTCCTCCCCAACCTTTCAAGACACCCCCTAGCAATATACATGTTCTCTTCCTATAAAATAAACAAATAAAGTATAGTATAATATTATAACTAAATGAGATTAAGTGAATTAGGAAAACTATTCCTGGGGCACCTGTTGGCTCAGTTAGAGGAGCATGTACCTCCTGATCTCAGGGTTATGAGTTCAAGCCCCATGATGGGCGTAGAGATTATTAAGAATAATAATCTCTTAAAAAACTTAAAAAAAAAAAACTTAAAAAAAACTTAAAAAACTTAAAAAAAAAAGAAGAAAATATTTCCTAAATTTCTGAGTTAGAATGGCAGGTCAAACAGTCTCCTTCCCAAATTAATTTTAGTCTCCTTCCCAAATACCACCAAAACTAAGGAAGTATGGGGAAAAGAGCAATATCAAAATTTTGGAAGTTGAAAACATAAAAGGCCATGTTAACTGAGTTAGATCCAAGCAACCTGACTTCCAAGACATCAGTAGGGAAACTGAAAATCTACTCAATTTATTCTACAGGATCTTCAAAAGACATGAGAAGTGGTGGCAACAGGAACTTCTGGGACTTGCAGTTAGGAAGACTAGAGTGCAAGCAGTTTGATCTCCCCTTTTCAACCGGGGAGCAATTGCTCATTTTCAAGCATGGGATAGATCAGACATTTATTCTCTGAAAAAAGTAAAACTTAATGTCTCCAGACTATTGAAGTGCCTGGTGAAGTTGAAGGGATAGGTCTTGTACCCCAAAGGATGAACTTACCAAATATGCATACTGATTGCTTATTGCAGAAAACAACCCCACCCCCTCCCTTAGTGTCCAGAATGCTAGCAAACAGGCACTTACCTCCCTAGCAGGGTATTGGACATAACTTTCCTGGTGAATCTAACCCAAGGGTTAAATTTGCCCACCCAAGTCACCTGATAGTAAAGTGCAATCCCTTTATTCAACACATTCAACGAGTGTTTTAGTCCCTCATGCTTAATCATGAGGTCATGCTCTTAAGGATTACAAGTCATTGAGGGAAGTTTCTAATGTGAAAGATACAGTGTATAAATACAAACAGAAAAAAGCAGGCTGAGTGTGCCTGGGTGGCTCAGTCAGTTGAACATATGACTCTTGGTTTCATCTCAGGTCATGATCTCATGGGTTGTGGGACCGAGCCCCATGATGGGCTTCTCACTCAGTGCAGAGTCTGCTCCAGATTCTCTCTCCCTCCCCTTCTGCCCCTTTCCCCACTCTCTGTCTCTCAAATAAATAAATAAATAAAATCTTAAAAAAACAAAGAGGAAAAAGGAAGCAATAAGGAAGGAGCAAATTTTAAAAGGAAAACACTCATTAGTATCTTTAGAGTTATTTTTTAAAAAGCATACCGCATCCATGAAACAAGACCAGGAATTTTCGGAGAACAAAAATGAGTCATTGGGAATTAAAAGCTTGATAGAGGAATACCTGGGTGGCTCAGTCAGTTAAGCATCTGCCTTTGGCTCAGGTCATGATCCCAGGGTCCTGAGAGTGAGTCCTGCATCAGGCTCTTTATTCAGCGGGGAGCCTGCTTCTCCTTCTGCCTGCTGCCCTCCTTGCTTGTGTTCTCCCACTTGCTCTCTCTCTATCTCTATCTCTGACAAATAAATAAAATCTTAAAAAAAAAAAAAGCTTGATAGAAAAAAAAACCCCAAAATCAAAAATACAACAACCCTAAAAGATGAATTAAAAGATAAAGTTGAGGGACGCCTGGGTGGCTCAGTTGGTTGGGCAGCTGCCTTCGGCTCAGGTCATGATCCCAGCGTCCTGGGATCGAGTCCCACATCGGGCTCCTTGCTCCGCAGGGAGCCTGCTTCTCCCTCTGCCTCTGCCTTCCACTCTGTCTGCCTGTGCTTGCTCTCACTCTCTCTCTGACAAATAAATAAATAAAATCTTAAAAAAAAAAAAAAAAAAAAAAAGATAAAGTTGAAGAAAGCAGTTCTGAAAGTAGAGGAGAAAAAAAAAACGAAGATGGGAAATAGGAGAAAAAAGATAAGAAAACTGAAGAAGGGGCGCCTGGATGGCTCAGTGGGTTAAGCCGCTGCCTTCGGCTCAGGTCATGATCTCAGGGTCCTGGGATCGAGTCCCGCATCAGGCTCTCTGCTCAGCAGGGAGCCTGCCTCTTCCTCCTCTCTCTCTGCTTGCCTCTCTGCCTACTTGTGATCTCTCTGTCATATAAATAAATAAATAAACCTTAAAAAAAAAAAAAAGAAAAAAAGAAAACTGAAGAAAAAGAAAAAGCAGAACAGGGCGCCTGGGTTGCTCAGTGGGTTAAGCCGCTGGCTTCGGCTCAGGTCATGATCTCAGGGTCCTGGGATCGAGGCCCGCATCGGGCTCTCTGCTCAGCGGGGAGCCTGCTTCCCTCTCTCTCTGCCTGCCTCTCCATCTACTTGTGATTTCTCTCTGTCAAGTAAATAAATAAAATCTTTAAAAAAAGAAAAGAAAAGAAAAGAAAAAGCAGAACAAAGGAAATCATCAAAATAATTCTTCCAGATTTAGAAAGCCCACTAAGTGCCAAGGAAGACAGATGAAGACTGACTCAAACAAGTTGTCCATTGTGAAATTTTAGGACACCTGGGCAGAGAAATGATTCCACTAACTTTCAGGAGCAAAAGTAAAAGAGGTTACACATAAAGGATAAAGAAATGTAACAGCTTTGGACTTCTCCACAGCAGCACTGGAAGCAAGGCAATAGGCTTTCAAGAAGCAAGAGAAATATATTCAAAATCCTGAGCAAAATAATCTCCATCCTAGAATCCTTTCCTCAGACACTCTCAATCAAGAATGAGGATTAAACAAAAATATTTTCAGACATTCAAGGTCTCAATTTATTTCTCATGTATTTTTTCTTAAGAAGCTACTAGAATATGTGCTTCATCAATATGAGAGAAAAAAACAAGAAAGAGGAAGACATGAAATACAGAGAGGACACAAGGGAGAGGGAATCCCATATGACAACTGTGCCCCACACATAAGGGTAACCAGGTCAGGTGGGGAATCTAAAGAATCATGATCAACACTCTCATCATCAAAATCCTCTGCCTTATATCCTCTTTTAATCTGATGATAGAGTACCTGGGTGAGCCTGACCCATGTTCTTTCCTGGGTTTGGGTGTCTTGACCATGTATTGATGAAGTTTCTGTTCACCTCTTCATCTGAGGACCATCAATCCACCTCAAAAGGATTTGAGCTTGACTTAGTCCTCAGACCTAGAGGGAGACCATAGGAGTTAAAAGTAGAAACTACAGAACAGCGCTCTCTGAGCAAGCTTCCACTGTGTGACCAGTATCTACTCCATACTACATACGTGTCAGATGGGTGGATTCTGATAAGCTATTTCCCAGGAGTCTCTGTGGAAAGAGACATTTCTTATAAACTCTCAGAGGAGCTGAAACCACACTATGACCCAGAGACTTCATTCGGTATATTTTCTCCCGATAGCCTTCAACAAATGATGAGAATATTGCCTTTTCTTTATACAACTAGGTTTGTGATTGCTACTCTAATTTTCAAAACTAAATAATATATTCTTTGGTGATATATATACACAGATGGTGGGACAAAGCAAATGAATAGTGGACACAAAATCAAAATAATAGTTGCCTCTGGGGAGAAAGAGGAAGATGTTATGGGAAGGAGCACACAGTAATGCCATTTCTTCATCCAAGTGGGGGGTAGACGGATTTATCATGATTATTTAAAACCATGCATATGTGCATATGTAGCTTATACATTGTTCCATTTAAATGCTACATTTTATAATAGAACACCTAAAAATAAAAAAATTAAATAGACATTTTATTAAGGCTATTTAACTGCATTTCATTAAAAGATGCTTCTATTTTATAGCAACTTTGATTTCAGATTTTAACCAAATTCAAAGCGTTTATAAAACTTAGTCTCTCCAGGGGCGCTAGGTGGCTCAGGGAGTTAAGCCTCTGCCTTTGACTTAGGTCATGGTCTCAAGAGTCCTGGGACGGAGCCCCACATCAAGCTCTGTATGGAGCCCCGCTTTGGGCTCTCTGCTCAGCAGGGAGCCTGCTTCCCCTCTCTCTCTGTGCCTGCCTCTCTACCCACTTGTGATCTCTCTCTGTCACACAAATAAATAAAATATTTTTAAAAAAAAACAACAACAACAAAACTTAGTCTCTCCTGGTACAACTATCTGATTCAAATAAAAACTTAGACAAAAACAAAAACAAAACAAAAACAAAAACAAAAAACAAACAAAAAACCCCCAACTCATCTATCCTCTAGTCATAGAACATTCCTAGCAAAAGGAAATCAAATGAGGGGCGCCTGGGTGACTCAGTTGAGTAAATGTCTGCCTTCTGCTCAGGTCCTTGGATCAAGCCTCACACAGAGCTCCCTGCTCAGCTGGGAGCCTCTTTCTCCCCGTCTCTGCCTGCCCCTCCCTGCTGCTTGTGCTCTCTCTCTGACAAATAAATAAAATCTTTATAAATAAATAAACAGATATTTTTTAGACTCTGTTTCATTATGATAAATAAAACATGATCCAATTTGATTTTCTTAGGTGAGAAAGATGAATAAGATTAAGAATAACTATTATGGTTTGCTTGTTGATTTTGACAATATCAAAATGTCATACCTGGCAACTTTTATTTTGTTTTGTCCTGCATCTGCAGATTCCGGAGGCAACTCCAATGTGAAATTTTTGGGGGGCGCCTGGGTGGCTCAGTCATTAAGCATCTGCCTTCAGCTCAGGTCATGATCCCAGGGTCCTGCGATGGAGTCCTGCATCTGCCTCCCTGCTCAGCCATGAGTCTGTTTCTCCCTCACCCTCTGCCTGCCTCTGCCTTTGCTTGTGCTCTTTCTTGATATCTCTCTGTCTCTGTGTGCCCAATAAATAAATAAAATCTTAAAAAAAAAAAGGAAATCATATGATACAATATTGAGGTTATGTTAAAAAAAAAAAGGAATTTCCTCTCAAATAAGCGTAAAGAAACATGTTTTTGCATTATGTAAGTTTTCCCTGACTGGCAATACACTTTTTTATACTCTAAATATAAAAAATTAGGGGTGCCTAGGTGGTTCAATCACTTGAGTGCCTAACTCATGCTTTCCAGTCAGGTCAGGATCCCAGGGTCTTGAGATGGAGCCCCGCCTCCAGGTCCACGCTCAGCAGGAACTCTACTTGTCCCCCTCCGTCTCTCACTCTGCCCCTCCCCCTGCTCATGCTCTGTCTCTCAAATAAAATCTTTAATTAAAAGGGTCATATATATATATATATATATATAAATCTGAAAATCTTTGCTCTATAGGAATATAGAATTCATAGTTCTATAAGGTATTTTATAAGCTAATCAAATAAACATCAGATATATTAGTAACATAGGCAATTTATACAAATGTAGTGATCCAAAGGGACACATGCACCCGAATGTTTATAGCAGCAATGTCCACAATAGCCAAACTATGGAAAGAACCTAGATGTCCATCAACAGATGAATGGATCAAGAAGATGTGGTATATATACACAATGGAATACTATGCAGCCATCAAAAGAAATGAAATCTTGCCATTTGCAACAACATGGATGGAACTAGAGCGTATCATGCTTAGCGAAATAAGTCAAGCAGAGAAAGACAACTATCATATGATCTCCCTGATATGAGGAAGTGGTGATGCAACATGGAGGCTTAAGTGGGTAGAAGAATAAATGAAACAAGATGGGATTGGGAGGGAGACAAACCATAAGTGACTCTTAATCTCACAAAACAAACTGAGGGTTGCCGGGGGGAGGGGGTTGGGGAGAAGGGGGTGGGATTATGGACATTGGGGAGGGTATGTAATTTGGTGAGTGCTGTGAAGTGTGTAAACCTGGTGATTCACAGACCTGGGGATAAAAATATATGTATATAAAAAATATATGTTTATAAAAAATAAAAAATAAAAAAAAAAAAAAATAAAAAAAAAAAAAAAAAAATAAAAGTATATTAAAAATTAGAAGATCAAATGTTACCACAGATTTACCAATCTCAAGTATTATTTACTTTTTAAAACACTGAAGTATAGTAGAGCATGCCACTTTTAATCTAGGGGTTGTGAATTCAAGCTCACATTGAGTGTAGAAATTACTTAGAAATAAAATCATAAGGGGCACCTGGGTGGCTCAGTCATTAAACATCTGCGTTTGGCTTGGGTCATGATCCCAGGGTCCTGAGATTGAGCCCTGCATCGGGGTCCCTGCTCAGCAAGAGGCCTGTTTCTCCCTCTCCCACTCCCCTTGCTTGTGTACTTCTCTCGCTGTGTGTCTCTCTCTGTCAAATAAATAAATAAAATCTTTAAAAAAGTAAAAATAAAACACCGAAGTATAGAGGCATGCTGGCTCAGTTGCAGGTGTGTGCAGCTCTTGATCTCGGGATTGTGAAGAGGGGGGCAGAAAGAGAGAGGGGAGAGAAAGAGAGCCCCTTGAGGGGTTGGACCTCACAACCCTGAGATCATGACCTGAGTAGAAATCAAAAGCCAGCCACTCAAGTGACTGAAACACCAAGGCATCCTGAAATACAGTAATATTGGATTTTGGTTTGTTTTATTTTTAAACCCTGAATCATTGCTAAGGTGAAGTAAAGCAATTTTACAAAGGTTCATAAAACACAAATATTTTTCTAGCTTGGCTAAATATAAGCTATAGTTAAGAAAATTTTAATTTTCCTCTGGACATACTGCCTCGGGCAAATATCTACTTTTACCTATGCCCAGGGTTGTCTGATTCATCACTTACTGAAACTGCAATTCATCTGATACCTGAAAAATGCTAATTATATCTACTTTTTCTAATTTGTGCTGCAATTGCAAAGCAAGTATCAATCTAAAACCAAAAATAGGGCACCTGGGTGGCTCAGTGGGTTAAGCCACTGCCTTCGGCTCAGGTCATGATCTCAGGGTCCTGGGATTGAGTCCCGCATCGGGCTCTCTGCTCAGCAGGGAGCCTGCTTCCTCCTCTTTCTCTCTCTGCCTACTTGTGATCTCTCTCTGTCAAATAAATAAATAAAATCTTTTTAAAATAAATAAATAAATAAATAATAAATAAAGCAAAAAATAAGTCATTTTATCTAGTTATCAATAGCACAGGTGCTTTTTGTAGAAAAGTCTTCAGTATAAAAAGTGAAGCCTTGCAAATTAACTAATTACAATTTTATTGAGTACTTGCTATATGCCAAGCACTGAAGTAACTGCTTTTGACACATCCATGTATGTATAAAACAGAAAAAAAAAACACCCCTGACTTCAGAGAGTTTATATTCTGATGAGGGGAAAGATGGTCAAAAATATATAGGTACATTATATAGCATGTAAAATGGTATGAAGACATGTGGAGGGAAATATAATAGGCAAGGAATATGTATGTCATGACAGTTGTGATTTTAACTAGGGTGGTAAAGGAAGGCCTCACTGAGAAAGTGGTAAGGGCGAAGAGTTAAGGTGGCAAGGACGTGCGTGAGACCTGAAGCTCTCTGGGACAAGGCATTCTACGCAAGAGAAGAGCAAGTACAAAAGTCCTGAGATGAGAGTTCGTCTAGTATATCTGTGAAAAAGCAAGGAGGCCAGTGTTACAACAGTGGAATGAATGAAGATTGTTGCAGGTGAGATCACAAAATTAAGGAGCTAGATCATGAATGCCCTTGTAGGCCATTGTAAGGAATGCAATGGAAAGTCACTAGAGGTCTTGAGCAGAAGATAGACATGGTTGGCATATATTTTTAAAGAGTTGCTCTGGCTGCTGGATTGTGAATAGGCTGAAGGAGGGGCAAAAGCCAAAGTACAAAGGCCAGTTAGAAGAATACAGACAAGAGATAATAATGGCTCTGATATGGAGAGTAGTAAGAAGTAGTCAGATTCTGGGACACCTGGGTGGCTCAGTCTGTTGAGTGTCTGTCTTCAGCTCAGGTCCTGATCCTGTGGTCCTGGGATCCTGGGATCAAATCCTGCATCAGGACTGCATCTTAAAAAAAAAGAAAGAAATTTGCAACATTTATCAATTTATCATTAATGGCAGCTGAATTTTTCCAGTAGTTTGCTTTAGAATTATCCTCAAGTCCTCTTTTTGTCATATTCCTCATCTTAAACTTATCAGCTCTATCTTCAAAATATATTCAGAATCTGAGCACTTAAAAAAAAAAGATTTTATTTATTTATTGTACAGAAAGAGATCACAAGCAGGCAGAGAGGCAGGCAGAGAGAGAGGTGGTGAAGCAGGCTCCCTGCTGAGCAGAGAGCCCAATGCAGGGCTCGATCCCAGGACCCTGAGATCATGACCTGAGCCGAAGGCAGAGGCTTAACCCACTGAGCCACCCAGGCACCCCAACAAATTTATTTCTAAATAATGTATCACTACTTACCAAAGTATTTTATGGGTGAGAGATATTTATAAGTAATAAGCCAGTTGGATCAGAGTGTAATTTTTTTTATTTCTGAGGATCTGATAAATGAAAAAACATTCATGATGGTTGTTTAAAACAGTACTTCTTATATAATTGTTAAGTATAACTTACAATCTTTGCTCTAGTTGATCTGCTTAAGTCCTGTTCTTATGGTGGGTGTTCAAGTGCTGGTGACACATGCTGGTGCTGTCTATACAGCACTTTAATTGTAGGAATTATCACTTAGACTACCCAGCTCCTGATTTTTAATTATCTTTAGAGAACTTATACATAGAAGTTCCACAATGATTACCTACTGTCCTACGCTAGTAACTCCCAAACCTGTTCATTATGATGTAAAGGGGACAAGAATATGTTCTCTGCTCCACTTCCTGGGGTATATTTATTTCACTGTAGTGTCTCTCTCCATTTCTACAAATAATCCAAATCTAAACATATATGGTTTTCTCTTCTCTTTTTATTTCTTGAAAGATAAAATTCCTGTTTTCACAACTTTACTCTCATTTTGGCTATGGTTTCTGTGCTTGCATTTTATCCTGGTATCCTTTTTATTCTAAATGAAATCCAGCTGACATACAATATTTTATTAGTTTCAGGTATACAACATAGTGATTTGAGAACTATATACATTATGAAATGCTCACTACAGTAAGTGTAGCTACCATCTGTCACCATACAAAGTTATTATAATATTATTGGCTATATTCACTATGCTGTGCTTTTCATTATTCTGATATTAATTTTAATTTATTATTAATATTAATGAATATTAATATTCATTTTCATATTAATGAAAATGCACTGCTTATTTCTTATTTGCTTTTAAGATCCTATAATTCTGTTTTTATTGCCATGGTAAATATTGGTCTGTTTGTAGTCTATTAAACCTTAAAATTAATATGGAAGCACATATTAGGCTAGGTTGGAAACCTGGAAGTAATCTGATTCAACTCAATATCTAATTACACAGATACCCAGGTCATTTATTTTAACCACATACAGTATCAGGGAACCCACTACACCACATAGCAGTCATCACCTTCTTTTTTTTTTTTTTAAAGATTTTATTTATTTGACAGAGAGAGATCACAAGTAGGCAGAGAGGCAGGCAAAGAGAGAGAGGGAAGCAGGCTCCCCGCTGAGCAAAGAGCCCAACACGGGGCTTGATCCCAGGATCCTGAGATCATGACCTAAGCTGAAGGCAGAGGCTTAACCCACTGAGCCACCCAGGCGCCCCCAGTCATCACATTCTTAAAGAGCTCCATTGGTTAGAAAGGTTTTCTTCACAACTAACAAAATAAAGTTGGCTTTCCTATTCCTTTTATCCGTAAATCCCTGAAACTACAAAAGCACAAATGTCTTTGATTCAGACATCCGGAGTTACATTATCAGGTCAACCAGTAACTAGCTATGTGACATTGGCAAAATCATAACCACTTTGAGTCTCACCTTTTTTTTTTTAAATTTATTTATTTGAGAGAGTGAAAACACGGGTGGAGGGGCAGAGGAAGAGGGAAAGAGAACCTTAAGCTGACTCCACACTGAGCATGGAGCCTGCGTGGGGCTCAACTCAGGTCTCATCTCACCACCCCAAGAGCATGACCTGAGCCAAAACCAAGAGCTGGATGCTCAAGCAACTGCAACATCCAGGTACCATGAGGCTTACCATTCTGATTTATAAAATGAGGGACTGGACCATTGAATATTGATAGTAGAATTTAAGTTCCATGTTTCTAGTAGCTCTTTCATAGGATCTTACAATGCCAGAAAGTAGCTATCATATTCTTCCCTAACTTACTTTTTTCCTACCCTAAGGTCCTGAGTTCACTCAAGGATTACCTTAGTGACATGGTTTCTAGCTCCTCCACAGTCCTTAGTGTACTTGCCTGATAGACTCCAGACTGTCAACATGCTTTAAGACAGTACTCAGAACTGAGGAAAATAAATGTTCTAGATGTGGTCTGGGTCTTGAGCTCCATGTTCCAGTCCTCCATCTTTCTTTATTAATTATCTATACCTGTGTAACAAATTACCCCCAAATTTGACAACTTAAAATAGCAATAAACATTTAGTAATTCATAATTCTGGAAGTTAAGAATTTGAAAAGGATTTGGCAGAGTGAATCTGATTTAATTTCTCATCAGGTTGCAGTTAGGTCATTGACCAGGGCTGTAGTCATCTCAAGACTCAACTGGGCCTGAAAGATCTCTTCTAAACTCATTCATGTCATTGCTAGCAGGCTGAACTTTCTTATGGGCCATTGACTTGAGGGTCTCAATTCCTCATCATACCATGTGAGTCTCCTCTATAAGACTGCTTACATTGCAAGGCACCATGACAGCTTGCTCACTCGAAAGCAAGTGATCCCAGAGAGAGAAGGAGTGGAGAGGAAGAGAGAGAGAGAGAGAGAGCAAGACCAGAGTCTTTATAATTCAGAATGAGTATCCCATCACCTCTGCCATGTTCTGTTATAATTGAGTCACTAGGTCCAGTTTATAGGATTATAGTTAGACATTGAACATCTGGAGGCATTGGAGGCTATCTTAGAGGCTGCTGCTTCAGTTGTGAATATCACCTTTCTATAAATGCAGCCTAAGGTTACCTAATAGCTTTATAACAATGGTTCATGTTGAGCTTCTGGTCAATTAAAACACAAAAAGATTGTTTTTTTCACAAAACAATTGATTTTGCACCTAGTCCTTTGAATCTAAGGCAAGAATTATCTCTGATTTCATCGCTAGTGCATTTTTTAAAAATTACCTCCTATATCTTATAGTTTAAATTCCTATTGAGAGAATAGAGGTCTGTTAAAACACTGTTTCAGATGTTAACCAATTTACTTTAAGTAACTCCTGTGATATCCCTTGATAGGAGGATTAAAGTTGTCTCATCTACTTTAAATCAGTAAATCAGTACCTTAAAAGCCTTCAACATCTCTTATAAAACTTGATAAACATTCTTCATTAAATTAATTGAAGGTAATTATAAATAAACCATTCTTTTTCTTTTTATGGAGAAAAGAGAACTAAAAAGTATGAATAAAATGACATATTTAAATGTTGTAGCTGTGTTAAAAAATGTTGTAGCTGTGTTGTATTGTTTGTAAAATATGAAATAAATATCTTTTGAATGTCTGTTTTTAGTAGCATAGTACAGTTGTATGCTGTAAATTAAGGAAGTGCGTTCCAAGTTAAGAATCACTGATCTGACTCAGAAATCTAGTCAAATAAAATTATGTAGGTTTTTGATACATGGGAGAAAAAGAGGTTTCAAATTGGTTTTCCTTCTGTCAACAGGAAAAACTTTTATTCATAGTCAAAATACCTGGGCTCTGTACATGGCACTCACTGTCTGTATGGTATAATCTTAGACCAGTCATCAATTCCTCTTTATTTTGGTTACTGGTCTGTAAAAGGATGTGGTTGGACCAAGGTTTCTTTCAGATTACAAAGTTTCTGTTTTTATGAATTTCTTACCATTCTCACCAACTTCCTTGAATATTCATTTCAACCTAAAATGAAGGAATTATACAGAAGGGAAGCTTAGGCAAAATTAAATGTGTGGTGTCTGGCTCCTGGTCCACTACTATACTTTGGAATTTTAATTTATCTTTCTTTCTTTCTTTTTTTTTTCATGACTTGCTTGGAGCAATTTTAGGTTTACAATACAATTCAGAGGAAGGTACAGATATTTCATATATTCCCTACCCTCACACATGCACAGCCTCCCTCATTATCAACATCACTCAACAAAGCGGTACATTTCTTTTTCTAAATCAAGGATGAACCTACATTAACACATCAAAATAACCCATAGTCTACCTTTGGATTCACTCTTGGTTTTGTCCATAGTTTATCTTTGGATTCACTCTTGGTTTTGCTTTCTCTCGGTTTTGTCCAAAACTTTTATACAAAAGTGTAGTGCATATATTCATCATTATAATATTATATAGTGTATTTCTCTCCCCTAAAGTCACTAATCTTTAAGGATTTTATTTATTTATTTATTTATTTATTTGCAAGAGAGAGACCCTGCACACAGGTAGGGGAGGGAGGAGGCGTAGGGAGAGGGACAAGTCAACTCTGCTCTGAGGCCAAAGCAGGGCTGATCTCATGATCCTTATATCACAACCTGAAGTACCTGCTTGGAAATCAAGTGTGGGATGTTTAACTGATTGAGACACTCAGGTACCCCTAAAGTCACTAATCTTTAAAAAAAAAAAAAAGAGCAGATATTATTTTTTGGATTATAATTCATATAATCTCTATAAGAAATTCAAATATTTCAAAAATTATAATTTAGAAAAGTCTACCATGATTTGATAGATTTTAAATGTACATTTAACCTGCATATTAATTTGTTCTAACCTAACCTACATATTTAATGAGCACCTATTATGTACTCAGTTTATATAAAATCATATAAATATTAATTTTTCAGAAATGAAGTCACCTATTCTTCCAATACATACTATTTAAGCCAGTTTTTTTTTCACCTAAGGAATAATCTTGGACTACTACATGTTTGTTACCCCTTGTGTGGATATTTAAGTTGTTTCCAATTTACATTATTATGAATAAATTTGCAGTGACTATTCTTATACTTACATCTTCATGCACTTGTAAAAATATTTCTCCAAATAAATTCTTTGAAATGGAATTGCTGAATCAGAGGATATATATATTTAAAACTATAGTCAACATTGCATATTACCATCCAAAACAATCATGTTTACATTCTCTCACCATCAGGAAATGAGAGTGATTATTTCTAAACACTCTCTTCCACACTGGATATTATCAATCTTTTAAATCTTTCCCAATTTGGGGTGCCTGGGTGACTCAGTGAGTTAAAGCCTTTGGCTCAGGTCATGATCCCAGGGTCCTGGGATTGAGGCCCACATCAGGCTCTCTGCTCAGAGGGGAGCCTGCTTCCTCCCTCTCTCTCTGCCTGTCTCTCTGTCTACTTATGATCTCTGCCTGTCAAATAAAAAAAAAATCTTTTTAAAAAATATGAGTACTAATTTTGACTTTACCCTGAGTCAGTGGCAATAGATGGGCTATTACTTTAGTTGTACCCTTTACCTCCTCAAGGACATTTTAAGAGATCTCTAGAGGTAGTTGTTATTTCAGTGCAGAGAATAGTATGTCAGGGGAAACAAATGTATTTGTAAATCATGGGGAAAATATTTGAGAGAGTATAATATGAATTTGGATATGACTAATCATTGTTGACTATTGATGTTTTTCTATATACTCCTTACCTTGATTCAGAATGTATTTGTGAAATTGAAGTTTTCTTATAGGGGTGCCTGGGTGGCTCAGATGTTAAACATCTGCCTTTAGGTCAGATTATGATCCCAAGGTGCCAGGGTGGAGTCCACATAAGACTTCCTGCTAAGCAGGAAGCCTGCTTCTCCCTCTCCCACTCGCCCTGCTTGTATTCCTTCTCTTGCTGTCTCTCTCTCTGTGTCAAATAAATAAAATATCTTTTTAAAAAAAAGTTTTCTTATAATAATAGGACCCAAATAGATAAAAAATCAAAAATTTTTTGAGTTATAATTCACATATCATACAATTCACCCTTTTATAGTGTGAAATTCAGCAATTTTTAGTATATTCAGAGTTAATCACCATACCATTATCCAATTTTAGAACATTTTCATCCCCCAAAGAAACCCCATATCCATTTTTCCTTTGTCTCTCTGCAGCTCCTGGCAAACATTAATTCATTTTTCAACTCTTTAAATTTGCCTATCTTGGAAATTTCATATAAATAGAATCATACAGGGACATCTGGGTGGCTCAGTCAGTCAGATGACTGCTCAGGTCATGTTCCCAGGGTCCTGGAATTAAGCCCTGCATCAGGTTCCCTGCTCAGCCCCACGTCAGGATTCCTGCTGCTGCTCCCCTTGCTTGTGCACTCTCTCTCAGATAAATAAATAAATAGAATCTTTTAAAAATAAATAAATAAGTAAATAAAATCATACATGTGGACTTCCTTGTCTGGCTTTTTTTTCTTTAATGTAATCTTTGCAAACTTCATCCATGGGTATAGCACATATCGATTCTTCATTCCTTTTTATGACCTGTCTTAGTCAGCTTGGGGTGCAATACAAAATGCCACAGGCTGGATGGCTTAACCAACAGACATTTATTTCTTATCGTTCTGGAGGCTGTGAAGTCCAAGATCAAGGTGTTGACCAGATTTGATTCTTGGTGAGAGCCCTCTTCCTAGCTTGCAGTTGGCCACCTTTTCACTATATCTTTCTGTGGTGGAGAGAGGAAGCTCCAGGGCTTCTTCCTTTTCTTTTTTCTTTTTAAGATTTTATTTATTTACCTGAGGCTTGTGGGTGGGGCACAGCAGAGAGGGACAGAGGAAGAGATAAAAGTAAACTCCCCACTGAATGTGGAGCCTGATACCGGGCTCAATCCTAGGACCCCATGACCTGAGCTAAAGTCAGACACTTAATCAACTGAGCTACCCAGGCGCCCCTCTTCCTTTTCTGATAAGGGCACTAATTCCATTATGGGGGCTCTACTGTTATGACCTCATCTAAACCTAATTACTTCTCAAAAGCCCCACCTCCTAATATCACAATAGGGGTAAGGGCTTTAACATAGGAATCTGGGTGTGGGCACAAATATTCTGTACTTAACATGACCCTATATTATTCCTTTGTATGGATACACTTAATTTTGTTTATCTTATTAGTTGAGAGGCATTTCTATTATTTTCACTGAAGTTGGCTATTAAGAATAATGCTCTTCTATGAGCACTTGTGTACAAGTTTTGTGTGGACACATGTTTTCAATTCCCTTAGGTACACATCTAGAAGTGGAATTGCTAGCTCATATAGCAACTCTCTGTTTAACCACTTGAAGAATGGTTTCCCAAGTGGCTGCACCATTTTACAGTCATGCCAGCAATATATGAGGGTTCCAATTTCTCCAAATCCTCACCAACATTTGTTACTATCTGTCTTTTTTAGTATAGTCACCCATCCTACTGGGTGTGAAAGGGTATCTCATTTTGATTTTGTTTTGATTTGTATTTCCCTAATGACTAATGATGTTGAGCATCTTTTCATGTCCTTGTTGGTCATTTGTACAGATATCCTCAAGTTAAGTCAGTTGGTCTGCTTTTATGAAAGATCTACATTCATACCTGTTTTCACTAACCAAAAGAAATCTGGAAAGGATTTTTGCTTTTATGTAAAAAGGCAAAAAGCAAAAATAACATTTGTCATGTTTTGCAGTGAGCCGTTATGGAGGCAGAGCACACCCTCAGCGGCAAGAGCATCATAACCAAGTTCCTCCCCTCGGAACTACATTCAACATCTCACCATCAAGCTGCCACAGCTCTGAACCATGCCTGTGAGCACCTATGCTTTACCTCTCTTTTGTGCATCTTTTCGCAAAATGTGTCCTAAGGTATCAGAAAAGCCGAAATAGGAGAGGTTTTCTTGGGGTATTTGGACTCAAGAAATTCTCCATATAGGTGTGCCTGGCTGGCTCAGTTGGAAGAGCTCAGTTGGACTCTTGATCTTGGGATTATGAGTTTGAGCCCCACATTGGGCATAGAGATTACTTAAAAATAAAATCTTTTAAAAATTAAAAAAATTTTAATTTAAATTTAAAAAAAAATAAAAAATTTTAAATAAAATCTTTTAAAATTTTTAAAAATTTTTTAAATAAAAGATTTTAAGTAAAATCTTTTAAAATTTTTTAATTTAAAAAAATTTTTTTGGGGGTGCCTGGGTGGCTCAGTGGGTTAAGCCGCTGCCTTCGGCTCAGGTCATGATCTCAGGGTCCTGGGATCAAGTCCCACATCGGGCTCTCTGCTCAGCAGGGAGCCTGCTTCCCTCTCTCTCTCTCTGCCAGCCTCTCTACCTACCTGTGATCTCTCTCTGTCAAATAAAATAAAATAAAATCTTTAAAAAAAAATTTTTTTTTAATAAAAGATTTTATTTTTAAGTAATCTC
The DNA here is from genome assembly GCF_030435805.1 of Mustela lutreola. Classification (NCBI taxonomy): domain Eukaryota; kingdom Metazoa; phylum Chordata; class Mammalia; order Carnivora; family Mustelidae; genus Mustela; species Mustela lutreola. Next base: position 142,416,765 of record NC_081290.1, on the reverse strand, counting down.
TACACCCAACGTGGGGCTCAAACTCATAATCCCAAGATCAAGAGTCCCACGCTCTTCCAACTGAGCCAGCCAGGCATACCTATATAAAATCTTTACAAATTCTTTCTCTAAATAAATTAATGGTAATTGCTTCTTTGTTTTATGACAATTTGGCTTACAAACGATTTCATAGGAATGCTTTCCTTTCAGATAGTTTGGGAAACCTGTATATTTTCTTTGGAAAAATGTTTATTTGAATACTTTGTCCATTTTTAAATGGGTTATTTGCCTTTTTGTTACTGACTGTACAGATTTTTAATATATTCTGGATAAGTCCCTTATCATATACAATTTGCAAATATTTTCTCCCATTCTTTGGGTTGTCTTTTTAGTTTCTTGATACTAGTCTTAGAAAAAACTTTTTTTTTAAAGGCTTTATTTATTTATTTGACAGACAGAGATCACAAGTAGGCAGAGAAGCAGGTAAGGGACCAGGGTCGGAGGGGCAGCAGGCTCCCTGCTGAGCAGAGAGCCCAATACGGGGCTCCATCCCAGGACCCCAGGATCATGACCTGAGCCAAAGACAGAGGCTTTAACCCACTGAGCCATCCAGGTGCCCTAAAAAGACTTTTTTTTTTTTTTTTAACTTTAATGATAAATTGCTTTTTAAAAAAGCCTTTAGAGATCTAGTTCCAGAATAATGTTTTCCTAACATATAATAAATTTTATAGCAGGTAGGAAAGTAATTCAGGAGTGTAATACAAGAAGAACATGAGAGCTTAACTGATAATTAAAACAAAAAATATCTTAATGGGCAGGAAACTAAATTTCACATAGTTAATACATATGAGGAAAAGCTCTGTGATATATATTTAGAATCTTTTAATATGTGCAAGTGCACATAAAGCAGATTGCAAGACATTATTTTATAAGCACAAGCCAAAGAAAACTCTGTGCTTACCCCTAAACTTACTAAGTGGACCTGAAAACAGAGGTGATTACTTAGGTTAATGGACTGATGTCTATAAATGACAAGAGGCTATATTAAAGAAGTCTTTAACTTTATATACTGAACTGTTACTAATGATATTTTAATAAAAGTTGCTCTTGAAGTTCACCTTTCTGGCTAATTTCTCTTCTCTCTTTGAAATTTTTGGTAGTTTAAAAAAAAAAAAAAAACCCAAACTACTGAATTCAATATGCATCTGCAACTTTTACAACAGTTCATGTGGAGCATACAAAATTAACAGCTTATAAATTCTCCTTAACTCAAAAAAGAAAATGGGCATAAAGACACTATGAACCACTGTTGTAGTCACTCCTGTTAAAATACTTATACTTTGGATTGTTCATTTCCTTCTTGTAAATACATTTTAACATCCTTTAAATAAACATGAAGATACCAAAAGCCAGAGAAGGAATAGAACAGGAATTTGAGTAAGCAGATGAGGTTTAAATAAGAAGGGAGCTCTTTCCGGTAAACTTGGAGAAAGTCTAACTTGTGTCGTCACACAGGGGAGAAAGGCCAAATGAAGGCAGAAATCTATTCCAAGTCGTCTAGTCAAAAGAGTTCAGAACTTAAGAAGAGCTGAAGCAACAGTCAAAAACAAAGTAGAAAGCAGGACCTTAACACCTTTATATGCTTTATATTAAGGAAAGAACTTTTATGTGCTTCCTGTTAAGGATTCTCAAACCTGGCCTGGATGTGCAGTGGAAGTCAATGGGGTACCTGGCAGAAAGGAAGAGAATAGTAGCTTCTGACAGAAATGAATCCTGACAAGACATTGAAGGATGGGTGTCTGGGAGAGTTTCTAAAATTCTGGAGCCATGTATATTCCCCAGAGTGTTCTCAAACTACACTGGAAAATATGGGATAAGTTGAAGAAAGCATTCTATCAGCATCTGGGGGAAAATCAATGTTACCAAGTGGTGCTAACATTTAGTAGATCAGTCGGAATGCTTTGACTATAAATAATTACCAAACCCCACTCATACTATCAATACTACCCATACAATAAGGAAATGTATTATGTCATTTAACAAGGGGATTCATAGGAAGGATCAGAGATAGATGCAGTTGCATGACTAAGCCAGAAAAGACCCAGGGTTCTTCCATCTCTTTATTTCAACATCTATCAGGTAAGAGCTTCACCTTATAGGTAACAGCATCATCCTCAGGCAACAGAGAGATGGTTCAGAAATTCCTGGCATCACAACCTAGACATGCCAACATCCAGAGAAAGAAGACCACTCTTAGGAGGAGATATTTCCAGTTGGTCGGCTGAAAATTTGTAATCAGTTCTTGGTAAGGCAATAGAATAAACTATGACTAGTTTAGACTAGTCATCTGGGGTGGATTAAATTTCAGGGTCAGTTATTTATATCATCTATTTACGCAGATTTTTGCTTTTGTTGGGATTTCCTTAGTTTCTCCGTAAGTTGTCTACATATTATTGTAAGTTAAAATTTGTGTATGGTATAACTAAAGATGTATCAGTTAATCATTTGCTCATCTGTTTTGGTAAAGAGCTCTTTTTTCCCCCTCAAGCCATGAAGCCATAACTGAGGGAAATGGATATTTGCCCTGCTGGCTTGTAAACCAACATATAAAATGATGAAAAATGTCTAGGAGAGAAATAGATACACATGAACTATGGCATACACATATGAAACAGTTTAGTCACATTTAATTCAGGATGACTAAGTTCAGAATTAATGCTATAAATACATACTATTGAACTCGAGGCAGCAGAGGGTATGAGAGGGGCATTGTGACCTTCTCTTGATTCCAGAAAGACAGACAGTAAAATTATGCAGTGTCATTTGAGTTTATCTAGCATCACAATAAAGACTCAGGGACCAGGCAGTGAGGGATTATAAATAGTAGTTCATTGTCTCTGAGATTACAAATGGTGGTCTTTCAGGTGAAGAGTCACAGTGTCCCTGTCCATCAAAAGGCCTGGCTGAATCGTGCCACAGATGCAGCAGAGGAAAGCCTAAACCTTTCACTCTTAAAAGAAGTAAAGAGGTTAAAGAAGTTCAATTCCCACCAAAGATCATGATTTCCAGGCACCTAAACTCATTTGTTTGTTTGTTTTTAATTTTATTATTTTATTTCTTTACTTGACAGAGAGATCACAAGTAGGCAGAGAGGCAGGCAGAGAGAAAGGGGAAAGCAGGCTCCCTGCTGAGCAGCGAGCCCCAGGCGGGGCTCAATCTCAGGACCCTGAGATCATGACCTGAGCCAAAGGCAGAGAGGCTTAACCCACTGAGCCACCCAGGCACCCCTAAACTCATTTGTATCTTCATCCCTGGCACGCCAAAGGTGTTGACCTGTGAATTATTAAACAGTGCCTAATTCCTGAATGAAAGCACCCAAAATAATTTTTTAAGGGAATTATTTTTTACATGTGTTAAAGGGAAAAATCCCTGCATGTGCAAATTCTAAAGTGAAAGAAAAATACAGTGAATTGTAAGAACCTCCTTTTTTCCCCTTGATTAATGGATTTTGTTAGATGTATACTTGTCACAGTGGTTTTAAAACTATTCTGATCATAATCCACAGTGAGATCCACATTTTACACGAACACACACTTTGTATTTTTAAAACTGAAACAAAAGCTCACGAAGCAATAGTTAAACCTTCTAAGTGATAGTTTTTATTCATTTCATTTAAAAGTAAGTGCTGACTGACACCCAGTGAGTTGATTTGATGACCTACTAATGGGACTGACCTGTGCTTTGAAAAACATTGTCCTAAGCCAAATGGGTGAAGAATGTTCTGAGGTCCTTAATACAAATTATACCTCTGCTCCTCTTTAACAGGTGGTGGAGGGAAGGAGACTATCCCATAGATAATGGTAAGAAGTGTCTGGGCTGCTTAACCCCCAACTGTGATGTCTGAGTTTTACCTTCCCTTTGGGAGGTCACAATGCTGCCACCACCTACCCGGCCTCAAGGGGATGTACTCGTCACTTTTAGCCTCTGGTCTAAAGGGGGCAGAGCTCTCAACTCCCTGTGGCCATTAGATAAATCGGATTGAAACATTCAAATGATATTTCATCAATGGCTGAGGGTATAACAAGAGGGAAATGAACAAAAAGAGTAATAGGAACCTAGATAATCTTCTATTAAGATAAGGCTCATTTATTTTCAGCTTTAGTGTCTAGGTCATCAGCCTCTAGGGTGCAGAGGTCGTCTTTTTCTTTTCCTTCTAGGAGGGCCTTGAAATGAATTCTTAAGAAAACAACAGAGTGGCTCCCAGCCAAGTACCTGTAGTTCCTCCTCCTGACCGTCTAGTTTCTGCTTTCCTGTTTCAGTTCCTACCTCTGCTCTAATACTCAGCCCGGTAAAAGTCCAAATCTTTGGTTGAGGTCTTCACCCCCATGTCAGGAGCGTGATCTTACTCGGAGGGTTTATCCTTCTCAGACTTTAAGGCAAAAGCTTTACATTCTTAGGAGAGATGTATATAAACTCTTTTTTGTGAGTCCCCAAAGGACTGATGGAAAAAAAGAAGTCTGACCATCTAGAAAGTGAATTTACCCTGGTCCTTCTGAAATACAATAAACTCAGATGGAAAAGACATAATTAGAGCAGCAAAAACACCATGCTTCTCAATTTTAGAATCCCTTCCTTTCTTCCTTCTTAAGAGCACAGACTTCAGAGTCAAGTGTGAAGTCCAGTTCTCCTTACCCTAAAGGGCAAGTTTCTTATTCTCTCTGAACCCCAGTTCCCTCACCCATAAGATGGACAAAAGTAGTACTCACTTCCCAGGCTTATAAAAAAGAGTGAAATGAGCTAACCCACAAATATGTATAATTCACTTAGCAAATAATCAGTAAATAATGGCTGTTGCTTATCTTAGGCTCGTTGGAGACAGACTAAGAAAGCAAACATTGTCAACTCGTTGCTTAACAATAAAATCATTTCAGACTGCCTATTTCCTGGTCTGATGTTTTCCTTGGGGAGGCTCTAGATTTGCCTATACCTAGAAGGATACTGCTCTGGTCTGCTAACTCCTGCTACTACAGAAATTGGATCGCTGGTGCAGTAGATATAAAAGAAGACCAAAGGGCAAATACAGGCATTCATATATTTCTTTCTATTCCCACCACACCCACCTTAAAGTCTGAAAAGTCTCCGACCATTACAAGAAGTCCGTGCCTGTAGTCCATCGCCCACCAACCAACCTTGTAGTGCCAGATGGATTTCCTAAAGTACAGTTCTGATTATGTCACTTTGTTGCTCAATAAATTTACTTGGCTTCCTACACCTGATCAAAGGAACTCTGAACTGTATATTTTGGTACCTGGTGTGCCATATGAAGTAAAAGGCTCTAACTTGCTTTTTTTTTTTTTTTTTAACATCTAGAAACCCATTTTGATTGTTGAAGTCAGTTTGCTTCTTTGTATTTGACATTTGTCTTAAACTGGATGGTAGGTATATGAGTTTTGTCTTTTTATAATTATTATTGTGGCAAGTATTTACTCTACCCACCCTTGCTCTCCCTGCCCTGGGGAACCACTAATCTGTTTTCTGTCTTTAAAGATTTGGAAGTGCTGGTTATTTCAATAAATGGAATCATGTAATATATGTCTGAATTCCTTCACTTAGAATAATGTTTGTAATGTTCATGAATGCTGTAGCATGCACCACTCTTTTTTATGGCTGAATAATATTCTACTGTATGGATCTACCACCTTTTGTTTATCTACTTATTTGTTGAAACACTATTTGGGTTCTTTCCACCTTTTGGCTATTGTGAATAGTGGCACTATGAATACTTGGGAGCAATCTTTTGTTTGAACACCTTTTTTAAATCCTTTAAATGACATACCCAGGAATGGAATTGCCAGGTCATAGGGAAATCTATATCTAACATTTTGAGAAATTGCCAGTATGTCTTGCAAAGTTTGTTTCCTGTGATTAAGAGTCTTTTATGGTTTGTCTCCCTCTCTAATTTCGTCTTATTTTTTCCCTGCCTTCCTCTATGATCCTGTTTTGTTTCTTAAATTCCACATATGAGAAAGATCAAATGATAATTGTATTTCTCTGATTGACTTATTTCACTGAGCATAATACCTTTTAATTCTATCCACATTGTTCCAAATGGCAAATTTCTCTTTCTTTCTTTCATTGCTAAGCGGTATTACATTGTATATATATACCACATCTTCTTTTTTTTTTAAGATTTGATTTATTTATTTGACAGACAGAGATTACAAGTAGGCAGAGAGGCAGGCAGAGAGAGAAGGGGAAGCAGGCTCCCCGCTGAGCAGAGACCCCCGATGTGGGGCTCGATCCCAGGACCCTGAGATCATGACCCGAGCCGAAGGCAGAGGTCTTAACCCACTGAGCCACCCAGGCTCCCCAATATACCACATCTTCTTTATCCATTCATCTGTCGATGGACTTCTGGGCTCTTTCCATAGTTTGACCTCTGTGGACATTGCTGCTGTAAACACTGGGATGCAGATGCCCATTCATATCACTACATTTGTATCTTTGGGGTAAATACCCGAAAGTATTTTGGAGTATTTGTATCTTTGGGGTAATTACTGGGTCATAGGGTAGCTCTGTTTTCAACTTTTTGAGGAACCTCCACACTGTTTTCTAGAGTGGCTGCACCAGCTTGCATTCCCACCAACAGTGTAAGAGGGCTCACCTGTCTCCACATTCCCACCAACTTCTGTCATTTCCTGACTTGTTAAGTTTAGCCATTCTGACTGGTGTGAGGTGGGATCTCATTGTGGTTTGGATTTGTATTTCCCTGATGCCAAGTGATGTTGAGCATTTTTTCATGTGTCTGTTGGCCATTTGGATATATTCTTTGGAGAAATATCTATTCATGTCTTCTGCCCATTTTTTAAAAAGATTTTGTTTATTTATTTGACAGACATAGATCACAAGTAGGCAGAGAGGCAGGCAGAGAGAGAGGAAGGGAAGCAGTCTCCCTGCTGAGCAGAGAGCCCGATGCCGGGCTCAATCCCGGCACCCTGGGATCATGACCTGAGTTGAAGGTAGAGGCTTTAACCCACTGAGCCATCCAGGCACCCCTCTTCTGCCATTTTTTTATTGGATTATTTGTTCATTGGGTGTTGAGTTTGATAAGTTCTTTACAGTTTTTGGATACTAGCTGTCAGGGATTCTTTTTTTTTTTTTTAGTTGTTGTTGTTTATTTATTTATTTGAGAAGGGGGGCATCAAGAGAGAGGAGAGAATCCTCAAGCAGATTCCCCACTGAGCACAGAGCCCAATGTGAAGCTCAATCCCAGGACCCTGAGATCATGATCTGAGCAGAAATCAACAGTAGGACGCTTAACTGACTGAGCCACCCAGGAGCTCCAGGGTTTGTCAGTTTTTGATCTTATCAAAGGACCAGCTTTTGTTTTGTTTTTATTATTTTTCTATTCTCTATTTCATTCATCTTGTCTCTAATGTGTATTACTTCCTTTCATCTGCTTGCTAACTATTTAGTTTGCTCTTCCTTTGCCAGTGTCTTAAGATGGAAGGTTAAGTTACTGATTAAGATCTTTCTTCTTTAATATACACATATTCAGATATAAGTTATCTTCTAAACACTGTTTTAGCTGCATCCTATAAGTTTCATTTGTGCTTTCATTTTCATTCATCTCGGAGTATTTTCTTTCTTCCTTTCTTTCTCTTTCTTCATTCCTTCCTTTCTCTCAAGGAGGCTCCACACTCAGTTTCCTGGGGTTGAACTCAAGTCTGAGGGCTTAAACTCACACCCTTGAAATCAAGAGTTGGATGTTCTAGCAACTGACCCAGCCAGGCTCCCTCACAGTATTTTCTAATTTCCATTTTGCTTTCTTCTTTAACCTTTTGGGTATTTATGAGTGTGTTGTTTAATTTCAACATACTTGTGAATTTCCCTGAATTCTTTCTGCTACTGATTTCAATTTCCAATTTCTTTCCATTCTTGTGGGAAAACATACTTTGCATTATTTCTATCCTCTTCAATGTATTTGTTTGTTTTTATGGCTCAGCATATGGTCTATCCTGAAGGGCTCTATGGATGTCCATTAGAGCTAGTTGGTTTATAGCATTGTTTAAGTCTTCTATTTTGTGGCTGGCTTTTATCCAATTCTTCTATCCATTTTTGAAAATAGAGTATTGAAGTCTCCAACTATATTGTACAATGAACTCTCCCTTCATTTCTATAAGTTTTTGCTTAATGCATTTTGGCAATCTGTTGTTAGATGTATGTATGGTTACAATTGTTATAGCTTCCTGACATTCATTATAAAATGTCCCTCTTAATCTCAAAGAACATTTTTTGTTAATTGATTTTTAAATCTCTTTTGTCTGACAGTAGTAAAATCAACTCCAACTTTCTTTTGTTGTTTGCATGATATAACCTTTTTCATTCTTTTACTTTCTATTTGTATCTTGGAATCTAAAGTATATGTCCTGTTGACAGTATATAGTTCGATTTATTTATTTTTAATTTTTAAAAAGATTATTTTTATTTATTTGACAGAGAGAGAGAGACCAGAAGCAGGGAGAGCAGCAGGCAGAGGGAGAGGGAGAAGCAGAACTCAACCCCAGGACCCTGGGATTATAACCCAAGCTGAAGGCAGACTCTTAACCAACTGAGCCATCCAGGCACCCCAATGGGATTTTTTAAATCCAGTCTGACATTGTCTGCCTTTTTACTGGATTGGTTATACCATTCACATGTAATGCTATTGGATTAGATTTACACTTACCATTTTAATTTTCTTTTCTCTATTCCTTGTTTTTTACTGTGTTTCAAGAGGGGTAACCTGAGTTGCTCCCTAGCCAGTATATCCTAGGTTTCCAATCCAATATTGAATTTTGCATTATAGATTCTAGGTGATAAATACATGAGTCTTGCCCAGTGGTTCTTAAAACATGGACTCCAAACCAGCATAATCAACTGCACTTGGGGATTTGTTAGAGGAAAAAAGTTAATTTTGGTGATCAAACTTGGGTTTGAATCCCAGCTCCACACTTAGGGCTGTGATTTGGGGCAAGTCACTAAACAACTTTCCTCAAGAACAATCTTATCCTACAATATTGTGAGGACTAAAAAAGATTAGTGAGATAATGTAAATAATTCTACTACTAGATCAGGACTTCCCTAATGCTAGTTTTCTTTCCCATTACTATAATATAAGAAAAGCCTCTACTGTTTTCTCAGTACTTTCAGTATAACTACCAGGGGCTTAAATTATTTTTATTTTTATTTATTTTATTTTTTTTTAAATTTATTTATTTGACAGAGAGAGATCACAAATAGACGGAGAGGCAGGCAGAGAGAGAGAGAGAGAGGGAAGCAGGCTCCCTGCTGAGCAGAGAGCCTGATACGGGGCTCGATCCCAGGACCCCGAGATCATGACCTGAGCCAAAGGCAGAGGCTTAACCCACTGAGCCACCCAGGTGCCCCAATTATTTTTAAACCACTTCTCATTTCAGCAATTATTAGGAAGGAAAAATGCAGAAATAGGAATAGGAATAGAAAACATGAGGTTGTGTGGTAGTAAAAGAGTGAAAGAGAAATCCAGCCTGAGCTCATCTTTCAAAGTGCTCAGAAAAATTAGATGCAATTTAAATACTACCCTGGGTACTGGTATATGCTCAAGGACTGGAATAATAAATACTACCCTGGGTACTGGTATATGCTCAAGGACTGGAATAATAGCAATTAAAAAGAAATCATTGTTCTATGTATTTTTTACTTTGACTGAGAGCATGGCAATAATCCTGTGTGGTACATAAGGTAGGCATTACTAGCTCCATTTTACAGACACTTAAAACTCAGAGGGATTAAGTGCCTTGTCTGTGATTACATGTTGGTGGGGAAATTGGGACTGAAGTCATGTCAATTAGTTGCAAATATAATAATATCACAATTTTTGAGAGGGCCTCAAAATAAAGAGCCTATGAAGCAGATAAAGGTCACTATGTAACTAGAAAATCACTATGTAACTAGAAAACTGCATAAATTGCATAAATAAATATCTGATTAGCAAGAAATATTTTGTTGCAGTGAATACCATTGCAAAAACCCTATTTAAGGGGCGCCTGGGTGGCTCAGTGGATTAAGCCGCTGCCTTCGGCTCAGGTCATGATCTCAGGGTCTTGGGATCGAGTCCCGCATCGGGCTCTCTGCTCAGCAGGGAGCCTGCTTCCCTCTCTCTCTCTCTCTCTGGCTGCCTCTCTGTCTACTTGTGATTTCTCTCTGTCAAATAAATAAATCTTTAAAAAAAAAAAAAAAAAACCCTATTTAAGAGGTTCTCCATGCTACTGAAGAGGAGACCCTATGCTATTTGTAATACTGATTTTGGGAGTAGAAGGTAGGAAGTGTGAATGTGGATATTCATTCTGACCAAAAATTTAAACAACATGCATAATGTTTTTGAAGTCTTTATAATTTGACTTGACCATACATGGGTTTTATGGTAATATGCACATTGCTGTCTTACTATAACATTTGAAGGTGTCACTGAGTGGAATACATGTATAGATTAGGTACTGTGCAAATATACAAGGCTATATTATTCAACCGCCATAGCATACTATAATTTTTGAGGACAGATCCTATGTTTCTCCCCCTGATTTCACTGTTCCTGCCATTAATGAGTAAATAAACACATAAATGAATAAATGAATGCACTTTCTTTAAAATCATCCTTTGTTTACTCCCCATTTTGTCAAAAACACCCTTCTCTGTTTCTGACCTTTGACATTTACAGTCACTATTCTCTCTTGTTAGTCAAAATATTTCCACCCAGACCCAGATTCAGTTCTCTCTAGAACCAAGATCCTTTCTTCCCCAGACCACTGATTTATCCCCTACCTGAAAGATCAAAGTGATTCTTGCAGTTATTTTGATCATATCTTGGGTCCCTTGAGCTGCTCACATGAATTTGCTCATCAACATTTCCATTATTCTACTCATTTCTTATGAACCAAGCTTCTAATCAAAATCAGCACATTCAAGATGGTTTCTGGTGCTTCCCTTTTCCTTTTCCCTTTCCCAAGTCTGTTATTTTTGCAGCACCTTTCATATACTTATTACAGTGTTCCACACCTTCTTATTATTTTATTTTAAAAGTTTATTATTTTTTTAAATTAATCTCTACTTCCACAACATGGGGCTCAAACTCACAACCCTGAGATCCAGAGTCACATGCTCTTCCAAATGAGCCAGCCAGGCACCCCCACAGCAAAAATAACAGTTGTGTGGGTATCAAAAAAAAGTGAGTATCCTCTGAATGTCTGGTTCTTAGTGATAGCAGTTGTAAGGAATCTAGTTTGATTGTACCATGGGGTTTTTGTAATGACATTAATATCCCTATGTACGGATTTATTCACTTATTTTTGAAGATTTTATTTATCTGACACAGAACAAGAGAGAGAGCCAGAGAGAGAGCACAAGCAGGGGGAGCAGCAGAGAGAGAGGGAGAAGCAGGCTCCCCATTGAGCAGGGGACTCTCTCTGGGACTGGGATCATGACCTGAGCCAAAGGCTGACACTTAACCGACTGAGCCACCCAGGTGTCTCCTGTGTACAGATTTAATCTCAATTTTCCTTCTCAGTTCTCTTGCTCTGCTTCCTGGAACAAGTTCCTCCTATCTGCTACCAACAACAAACCACACAAACCATGTGAGCAGGGGAGCCCTTTCTCTAACAAGAACACACTTTAAATTTAACAAGGTTAATGATAGAGAGGTGTTGACAAGAGTGCAACTGGGTAGATATTTGTTTTGGAAAAGAGAAAAGGAGAGTTAAGAGTTACTGAGCACTTCCTACATGCTAAGCCCTGTGCTAGGCTTCTAATGTATATTGTGCCACTTAAACCTTGCAATAACCACAGGGAGGTAGGTATTACTTCCACCAAGCTGTGACAAAACAAAGTATAGTCACACGGCAGGTGACAGAGCAGTGATTTGAAACGAGGTCTCAGTATAAAATCCATGTTCTTTCTATTATATCTTGCTGCCTTTTAACATTTTAAAGTTCTTTCGGGGGCACCAGGGTGGCTTGGTGGGTTAAAGCCTCTGCCTTGGGCTCAGGTCATGATCTCAGGGTCCTGTGATCAGGCCCACATAGGACTCTCTGCTCCATGGGGAGCCTGCTCCGTCCTTTCTCTCTGTCTGCCTCTCTGCCTACTTGTGATCTCTGTCTGTCAAATAAATAAATAAAATCTAAAAAAAAAAAAAAAAATCCTTTCAAAAACAATGTTCTCATTTTCAAATACATCATCCCCTCTATATGACTCTGCAGATTATCTTGGGACTTAAAGAAATTTACCAGGCCTCTACTATGTTTGGCATGTCCAAGAAAAATTCTATAGCATTCAGAAAATCCAGCTGATCCTTTGTTGTAGTATAATAAAAAGTGCCAGTGGCAACAAGATAAGGAGCTTAAGCTAGAATGCAAATCTGCGTCCTACTTCCTTAATAAAGTTTTACTATGGAAAAAAATGTAAAAAAACAACCACAACTTCACTCTGTCAAGAAATCCTTATCTTGGGGAGCCTGGGTGGCTCACTCATTGAGCGTCTGCTTTGGCTGGGGTCATGGTCTCAAGGTCCTGGGATTGAGCCCTGCAGCATCCGGGTCCCTGCTCCCAGCTCAGCAGGAAGCCTGCTTCTCCCTCTCCCACTTCCCCTGCTTGTGTCTCCTCTCTCGCTGTCTCTCTGTCAAATAAATAAAATCTTCAAAAAAAAAAACCAAAAAACAACTCCTTGTCTCATTGCCTACTGGTAATAGTTTGTTGACTGGTAATCGTTCTGATGGCTGTATTTGGGGAAGCACTAGTGTAGGGTGTTTTTTAATAATCCCATCTAGAATACAATGGAACCTCATTATTATACAATACTTTCTCTTTGTAAATTGAAAAGCAAGGAGAAAGCTATTTTCTCAAAGAAAAAAGGTAATCTGCTTTAATGTAAAAATTTCAAACAGGATTCATCCCTTAATTGAGGCATTCATTCATTCATTCATTCAAGACTAGTTTACAAAGAAAGGTACTTAGGACAGAGCCTGCCTTCTGCTCAGAGGGAGTAGGGCAGGTAAGAACCAATGTAAAAAAAATTATTATTATACAATGTGATTATCCTTGCATCCTCTTTTTATTCTCACACAACAATTCATCAGCAAATTCTGTTCTTTTTTTTTTTTTTTTAAGATTTTATTTATTTATTTGACAGACAAAGATCACAAGTAGGCAGAGAGGCAGGCAGAGAAAGACAGGAGGATGCAGGCTCCCTCCAAAGCTGAAAGCCCAGTGTAGGGCTCTATCCCAGGACGCTGGGATCATGACCTGAGCTAAAGGCAGAGGCTTTAACCCACTGAGCCACCCATGCGCCCCAGCAAATTCTGTTCTTATCTTCAAAATATAACCAGAATTTTCAAGGCATCCCTCTACCCTGGTCAACTGCATTTCACCACTCCAGAGATGTCATTTGCATGTTAATCTCTATGAATGGTGTCCTGTTCCCACCATTCTTCAACCTCTTGCACCTCCTCCTCTAGCTCCCTAAACCAAGCTACCATCACCTCTTTTTTTTTTTTTTTTAAATTTTTTTTTTAAAGATTTTATTTATTTATTTGACAGAGAGAAATCACAAGTAGATGGAGAGGCAGGCAGAGAGAAAGAGAGGGAAGCAGGCTCCCTGCTGAGCAAAGAGCCCGATGCGGGACTCGATCCCAGGACCCTGAGATCATGACCTGAGTCGAAGGCAGCGGCTCAACCCACTGAGCCACCCAGGCGCCCACCATCACCTCTTTTAACTTCTTAATTCTATTCTTGCTCTATTACATTGTATTTTCCACACAAGAGTTGGAGTGTCACTCCACTGCTCAAAAATCTCCAACGGCTTTTTAGCCTATACAGAAAAATACCCGAGTCCTTGCTGAAGCCTGCAAACTCCACATTATCTCGAGCAGGCAACAAACTTATTTTCTAAAAATGACAGGCGATAAGACTGAATTGGGGATGGGAGGATCAGGGTGAGGGACTGGAATGTTCAGACATTTTGAGAAGTAGGGGAAGGTAGCTGACAGGTAAAGGACTGATAGGGACTGCAAGAACCCAGGTGAGATGTGATCTGATTAATTTCTAACAGTTCTAGCCTCAGCTATGCAGTTTTCCCTACTCATGCCACGAAGGTAAGGGTAAATGTAAGGTTAGAGAAAATGCATGTTAGTTTTTGCTGCAGAACAAATTCTCTCAACGTTCCATGACTTAAAACAACAAATATGTATTATTCATCACAATTCTAAATGTCAGCAAGGTAGTTCTTTTGTTCCAGGCTGGCTTAGTTGGACAAAATGGTCTAGAATGGACTTCTTCAAATGCCTAATGATTAGCAAAACAATTGTTCTGGAGAGACCTCAACTGGGGCTACTTATTTCTACTTTAAAAGAGCTCTCATTCTCCAGCAGGCTAATAGCCTTCTTAGTGAACTAAGAAGTGTTCTAAAGAGCAGACAGCAAGGTCCCTATGTGCCAGCATTTTTTTGTTTGTTTGTTTTGTTTTGTTTTTTAGAGGGAGAGAGAGCGCACAAATGAGCAGGGTGGTGGGGCAGAGGGAGAGGGAGAGATAGAATCTAGAATCCTAAGCAGTCTCCACGCATAGAGGGAACTCAATCTCATGATCCTGATGACCTGAGCCAAAAACAAGAGTCAGGCACTTAACTGACTGAGCCGTCCAGGTGCCCCAATGCCAGCATTTTTTAAGCCATTGGCTTGAGTCACATTTGCTAATGTCCCTTGATCAAAGCAAGTCACATGATCAAGCAGTTAGTGTAGGAAGGACTGAACAAGGTCAGTACAGGGAGGAGTGAAAAAACTGGGACCTACACAATCACAAAAGTATACTGCGCAATGAACTTGATTTAGGGTTTTCTGGGCAGGGTCAGACAAGAATAAGGCTATACGGAAGTTTAGAGTTTCTCATCAAAGATGAGAAAGTTTGTTGCTCAAATGAGCAACCATGGGCTGCAGCTGAGAGGAAAAAGAAATGAGATCAGGACGTATTTACAGACTGAGAGAAAATGATGTTAAATGATCCTGGAACCCACTGATGGGTGTCATTCCCACACCAAGCAATTCTCAGACACCAGCTGGATGTGCTATAATTGAACTCAAATTTTTTAAAAAGATTTTTATTTATTTGACAGAGAGGGAGAGAGAGATCACAAGTAGGCAGAGAGAGAGGGGGAAGCAGGCTCCCCGCTGAGCAGAGAGCCTGATGCGGGGCTCAATCCCAGGATGCTGGGATCATGACCTGAGCTGTAGGCAGAGGCTTAACCCACTGAGCCACCCAGGTGCCCCTGAACTCAATTATTATACTACCTATCCAAGAACAGCATCAGATCCCACAGGTGACGTGCTCCATCCTTTGAGACTGCCACCCCACCTCAGACAACAATCGCAAGTCCAGACTATCACCTGTTTCTGACTGGCTGTGGATCTGCGGTCCCAATGATCCCCTCCTTGGATTAATTTGATAGAGTGGGTCACAGAACTCTGAGAAACATTTTCCTTACTTTACTAAGTAAGTTAACTTTTGATTTACTTACTAGTTTACTAAGTTAGTAAGTTAACACTTAGATTACTGATTTATTATAAAAGGACAAAACTCAGGAACAACTAGATGGCGGAGATGCATAGGGCAGGCTATGGGAAAAGGGTGCAAAATCTCCATGCTCTCTCCAAACACACCAGCTTCCCCACATCTGCATGTGTTCACCAACTTGGAAGATCTCGGAACCCTCCCATTTTGGGTTTTTATTTTTATTTTTTAAAGATTCATTTTATTTTAGAGAGAAAGTGTGCATGAGTGAGCAGGAAGAGGGGGAGAGGGAGAGAGAAGCAGATTCTCCATTGAACATGGAACTAGATCCCAGGACCCTGAGATCAGGACTTCAGTCAGCTGAAATCAAGATTTGGAGGCTTAACTGACTGAGCCACCCAGGCACTCCCTTGCCATTTTGGATTTTTAAAGAGGCTTCATTGCATGGGCATTACCAACCACTGACCATTGATGATTCAGGGAGGTAGGACAGAAAATTCCAACCCTATTAATACAGGTTTGGCTCTTCTGGCAACTAGCCCTCATCCTTAGGTGCATCCAAAACTATTAACATAACAAGAGACACCTTTACTGATCTCATCCCTTAGGAAATTTCCAAGGGTTTTTGGAGCTCTCTACCAGCAATGCAGAGGAAGATGTAAATATGTATTTTTTTAAATTATAAATCACAGTGTCACAGATGTATTAAAGAGAATGAAGGTCTCATGAGAAAGAGGATAGTTGGGGTACCTGGGTGGGTTAGGTGTTAAGCAGGGTCCTGGGATCAAGCCCCTCATTGGCCTCCCTGCTCAGCAGGGAGCCTGCTTCTCCCTCTCCCACTCCTCCTGCTTGTGTTCCCTCTCTCGCTGTCTCCCTCTGTCAGATAAATATATAAAAACTTTTAAAGAGAGAGAGAGAGAAAGAGGATAGATGTGTTGGTAGCAGTGGGGAGGGAGCTGGGAAGACTAAAGTTAGAATAATATCTAATTATAAGGCTATAGGATTGACAAATTAAATATTTTAAAAAGCTCAAACACTGGGATATTTCATAAGCAATATTCACTTTAGAAATTATGTTTTTAATTTTTTAACAACAGCTTTTTCAGCTATAAAATTCCCCTTTTAAGGTACACAATTAAATGTTTTTAGTATATTCAGAGTTGTGCAACCACCACCAATATGTTATTTTATTTTAATTTTTAACTATTCATTTTATACTTAATGTCATAGGAAACTTGACAAGAACAGAAAAAAAGGAATACCACTCTAGTACAACTATGTTGACTTCCTCTGAGTCTGATATAGATGGGCTCACAAAATAACCTGAGAGATTTTAAATTGTTATTTCTTGTGTTTTTTTTTCTTTAAATTTTTAAAAAGGTTTTATTTATTTATTTGACAGAGAGAGAGCTCACAAGTAGGCAGGGAGGCAGGCAGAGGGAGAGGGGGAAGCAGGCTCCTCACCGAGCAGAGCCTGATGTGGGGCTGGATCCCAGGAACCTGAGATCATGACCTGAGCAGAAGGCAGAGGCTTAACCCACTGAACCACCCAGGCGACCCTCTTCTATTTTTTTTTTAAAGACTTTATTTATTCATCTGTCAGAGAGAAAGAGAGAGAGACCACACAAGAAGGGGGAGCAGCAGGCAGAGAGAGTAGCAGGCTCCCTGCCGAGCAAAGAGTCTGACAGAGGACTCTATCCAGGACCCCAGGATCACTACCCCAGCCTTAAAGCAGATGCTTAACCAACTGAGCCATCCAGTTATCCCAAGTTTCTTGTGTTCAATATGTCTTTTTTTTTTTTTTACTGCCTTCTGCCTTTTATATAGTTATGATGAAGATGGAAATAAATTTTATATCTTTCATTGACTACTTTATCATAAGCATTTTCCATTTGTCTAAACACTGTTCATACTCATATTTATAATAGCTGGGTAATGGTATACCAAATGAGTATATCATAATTTACCATTTCTTTATTATTATTATTATTATTATTTTAAAGATTTTATTTATTTATTTGTCAGAGAGAGAGGAGCTAGAGCGAGCACAAGCAGACAGAGTGGCAGGCAGAGGCGGAGGGAGAAGCAAGCTCCCTGCCAAGCAAGGAGTCCGATGTGGGACTCGATCCCAGGACCCTGGGATCATGACCCGAGCCGAAGGCAGCCGCTTAACCACCTGAGCCACCTAGGCGTCCCTTTTTACTATTTATTTATTTATTTATTTTTGAGAGAAAGAGAGAGAGAGTGTGTGTGTGTGTGTGTGTGTGTGCGAGTGTGGGGGGGGTGGGGGCAGAAGGAGAGGGAGAAAGGTTTAAGCAGATTCTGGACTGAGCTTGGAGCCCAACGTGGAGCTCAATGTGGGGCTCATCTTCTGACCCCAAGGGTACTACCTGAGCCTAAATCAAGAGTCTGAGGCTTAACTGTCTACACCACCCAGGCATCCCTTCCATTTCCTTATTTTAAAGCATTTAGGTTATTTCTCATCTTCTAACTTTATGATTAAGACTGAATAATACTTTATACATACAGGTTTTCCCCAATTTTATTTCCTTATGATATATTTGCAGGACACTGATGGTTTTTGAATCACATGGACAAATTACTTTTCAAGTGGCTTATCTTTGTAAAATACCAACAGGTATGAATTAGAGAGCACTAGTTTCACTGCAATCTGGTTAGCATTTAGTAATACCATTTAAACATTTAAGATAACCTCATCTGCAAAAACACAAACTTGCAATTATTTTGTCAGGATGATAACAAAGTAAGATTTCCTCAATTTTTCTCCATTTATGGAAGACATTTCTAAACATCAATTAAATGAATGATCTACTGTTCCCCAAACTTCTAAACAAAAATTCTACTTAAAATGCTATTCCTGGGACGCCTGGGTGGCTCAGTCCATTAAGCCGATGACTTCGACTCAGGTCATGATCCCAGGATCCTGAGATAGAGTCCCATGTCCAGCTCCTTGCTTGGCAGGGAGACTTCTCTCTCTGTTTCTGCCTGCCACTCTGCCTGCTTGTGCGCTCTCTCTCTGACAAATCAATACATAAATAAAATTTTTTAAAAAATGCTATTCTTGGGGCACTGGGCTGCCTCAGTCCGTTGACCATGAAACTCCTGAACTTGCGTTTGTAAGTTTAAGCCCCATACTGGGTGTAGATACCTTAAAAATAAAATCATTAAAAACTGTTTCTTCTTAGTAAGGAATTAATTGTCCAAAACAGGATGGGGACGGGGGAGGAATAAACAAATACCAAACTGCTTTTACCCTAAGTGTATTTCTTGGTTCCAGATAATAGGTACACCCACTTGGATAGCCACTCTGGGTGACAGGGACATAAATCCAATCCCAGGATCCATGGGAGGTATGAACTCTAATAGGAGGTCCTCCCTTCAGCAAACTGTGACCCCAAAGGGTTACACCATTAAGAGCTGAATTTAAAGTAGGACACCTACAAAGAATTATATCTGCATTTGAACCTCCTGGGTTGCCCAGGAAGCCTAAAGCCAAAAAAGCTGGTTTACATGCCTGCAGGACTCCAGCAGCGGACTATACCCGCTACTTTACCTTCTGGGGCTGGGGGCGGGGTGGGGTGGGGATGGGGGGAGTTGTGGGGTAGGGGCGGGGCCTCGAGGGTGATGGTCCCGAGGGGTGGGCGCTGGGGCGGCCGCACCCCCCACCCGGCTGAGTTTCTGACCCTACAAAGGTTTTGGCCGCAGTGGGGGAGGGTCCTGGTCCCCAGCTCTGCCAGACCCCTCCCAGCATTTTAGGTGCCCCCGTGGCTGGGACATCCCAGTTCCTCTTGGTCCTCCTCGCCCAGGCCGCGCAGCCAGCCCAGTTCATCCAATGCACGCTGCCCGCTGGCCGGCCCGCCTGCCCCCCACCACAGCCATGGGCACAAGCAAGAAGAAGATGCAGACAAGAAGAATGCCATCAACCATGCGGAGCAGGCCGACGCCCATAAGAGGCTGGCTGAGAACCATTGCAAACAGCTGGAGGAGGAGCAGCAGGCCTTCCAGAAGCTGAAAGGGGACAGAGGATGAGGTGGGAAAGTATTCTGAGTCAGTGAAGGATGCCCAGGAGAAACTGGAGCAGGCCAAGAAGGCTACCAACATGGAGGCAGATGTGGCCTCCCTGAACCACTGCATTCAGCTGGTAGAGGAGGAGGAGCTGGTCCAGGGAAGCTGGAGGAGGTCAGCAGACGAGAGTGAGAGAGGAATGAAGGTCATTGGAAACCAAGCCATGAAGGGTGAGGAGAAGATGGAGCTTGAGATGAGGGATGAGGGATGAGCAGGAGATGCAGCTGAAGGAGGCCAAGCACATCTCTAAGGAGTCTGCCCGCAAATATAAGGAGGTGGCCAGGAAGCTGGGGATCCTGGAAGGAGAGCTGGAGCGCCGGGAAAAGAGAGCAGAGGTGACTGAGAGCTGTGCCAGGCAGTTGGAGGAGGAACTCTGAACCAGGGACCAGGCCCTCAAGTCCCTGATGGCCTCAAAAGAGGACTATTCAACCAAAGAAGATAAATACGAAGAGGAGATCAAACTGCTGGAGGAGAAGCTAAAAGAGGCTGAGACCTGAGCTGAGTCTGCCGAGAGTCTGTGGCAAAGTTGAAGACCATCGATGATCTGGAAGAGACCTTGGCTAGTGCCAAGGAGGAGAATGTGGAGATTCACCAGACTCTCGACCAGCCCCTGCTGGAACTCAACAACCTGTGAGGGTTGCTCTGCTCCCAGCCAGGCTGCCCTCCCACCCCAACACAATAAAATGGATGTTACTCAGAAAAAAAAAAAAAAAAAAAGTCATATCTGAAGAGACTATCTTCATCACAAGCCTCAAATTATTCCCACAGAGCTCTAGAGCGGAGTATGGACTGCGGCGGCCGGAGTCATGGCAGGACAGGCGTTTAGAAAGTTTCTTCCCCTCTTTGACCGAGTTTTAGTTGAAAGGAGTGCAGCTGAAACTGTAACCAAAGGCGGTATCATGCTTCCAGAAAAATCTCAAGGAAAAGTGTTGCAAGCAACAGTAGTAGCTGTTGGATCCGGCTCTAAAGGCAAGGGTGGAGAGATTCAACCAGTTGGTGTGAAAGTTGGAGATAAAGTTCTTCTCCCAGAATATGGAGGCACCAAAGTAGTTCTAGATGACAAGGATTATTTCTTATTTAGAGATGGTGACATTCTTGGAAAGTATGTGGACTGAAATCATTATTAAAATGGCATGAAGTGAAGCTGCCCATTCCAGTGAAGTTGTGAAATCTTTCATCATGTAAATAATTTTCATGTCTCTTTTATAATAAACTAATAGTATCCAAACTAAAAAAAAAAAATTATTCCCACAAATATTAGTTTTCACTTTTTTCAGATTTTTATTTATTTACTTATTTGAGAGAGAGAGAGGGAGAGGGAACAGAAGAGAGATTGTGAGTGGGGGGGAGGGGCAGAGGGAGAATCAGACTCCCCTGCTGATCAGGGAGCCTG
Source organism: Mustela lutreola (assembly GCF_030435805.1). Classification (NCBI taxonomy): domain Eukaryota; kingdom Metazoa; phylum Chordata; class Mammalia; order Carnivora; family Mustelidae; genus Mustela; species Mustela lutreola. The sequence continues at coordinate 142,395,738 of NC_081290.1, read as the reverse complement.
ATGTAGGGCTTGATACCAGGACCCTGGGATTGTGACCTGAGCTGAAGGCAGATGCTTAACTGACTGAGCCACCCAGGTGCCCCAAATATTAATTTTCAAATGCAATGGCCAGTACACAAAGATATCTAGAAACTAGACTCTACTCAAAGAACCAGCGCAGAAACAGACAATAGAAACAGACTAAGAAAGAATTCAGATACCAGAATTATCATACAGTGACTATAGAACAATTATGCTTACTGCCTTCAAAGAATAAGAAACTACAAAGTGACATAAATTGAAAAAGAACTAAGTTGACCTTTTAGAAATAAGGCACAGTAATCAAAATTTAAAAATCACTAGATCAGTTTAAGAGATTAGTCACAGATGAAAAGAAAATCAGTGAAGCAATTTGACACTTTACTAGGTTTGATGCAGTGTGACATTTTTCTGTTCCATTTTATTCTATCTGAATTTTCAAATTCTCAGATGGTTGAGACCCAATAACCTGATTTCACATGCCCTGGGCTGTCTTTTATTCATCATAATTAAATTAAAACAGATAATTGCACCATTTAATGTAACAATGTCAAGGAACATAATTTTTTTTTAAAGCTTTTATTACAAATAGAGGATTCAAATATGTACCTCTGACAAATCCCTTATGTGCTGATTTTGCTAGAAGAAACTAGATGACTTCATTACTGCCTCCTCTGTGGCTTTTTTACTCTTGGGCAGAAGGAGGAATCAGATTGGGAAGAAGACAAGTTTGATTTTAATTCTGGAATAGGTAGCCTTGGGGTCTATAACATTTTCTACTGGGAAGATATTAAACTAGTGAACTGCCACCTATGAAGTAAATTTAGGGTTACTGTAAGTATAGAATTAATAGAGTTTATTAGACTCAATATTATATTTATAAGGACTCATTGATTTCCATTGTCACTAGTTTTCACCAGCCTGCAGTGAGACAAGAAAAATATGATCTAAAGAGGTTTTCATAAAGTTGATTTATTTATTTAAAAGGACTGACTTGGGGCGCCTGGGTGGCTCAGTGGGTTAAGCTGCTGCCTTCAGCTCAGGTCATGATCTCAGGGTCCTGGGATCGAGTCCCGCATCGGGCTCTCTGCTCAGCGGGGAGCCTGCTTCCCTCTCTCTCTCTCTCTCTGCCTGCCTCTCCGTCTACTTGTAATTTCTCTCTGTCAAATAAATAAACAAAATCTTAAAATAAAAATAAAAATAAAAATAAAAGGGCTGACTTTTTAGAGGATATGTTCTTTATTTTTATTTTGGGGTCAAAATATAACTTAAAAATGAAGTGATACAGATAATAAATGGCAGTTATCTTTTTTAATAGGTTGGTAAAATTCAAAAATTGCAATTCTATTGGTTCTAAAATTATTTTGAAAATCTGGATTGATCCATAAAGTCCAAAAGACTGGGAAAACCACTGATGTTATCTACCTCTTATTTTTTTATACAACAAACATTTTGAGGGCCTACGATGTGCTAAGTGAAAGGACTACAAAATAAGAAAATGACCGCACTGTCACTCCTGCTGACAGTAAGAAAGGAACAGGTTTAATCCATAGTTACTAAGAAGTTAAGTAGTATTAGGTCTTCTGGGAATGGGTCTGAGGGAAAGCCGGTTTGTCTGGGGACTCCAACTCTTACTAAAAGAAGAAATGAGGCTAAGCAGTCTTACAAATGCACAGAGGGAAAAGGAATGAGGGAAGAGAAAACTGTTTAGGGTAGGGAATTTTATTTTATTTATATATTCTTAAGACTTTGAAAGAGAGGAAGAGCACGAGCAGGGGTCGGGGCAGAAAGAGAGAAGCAGACTCTTTGCTGAGCAGGGAGCCCTCAATCCCAGGACTCTGGGATCATGACCTAAGCAGAAGACAGATGCTTAATAACTGAGCCCCCAAGGCACCCCGAGGGTCAGGAATTTTAAACAGGGGTTGGAGACCTGGTAAAGGCCAAGATGTAGTGATAATGAAAAGAGATGAGGAGGGCCAGATAAAAGAGTTTTTGTTGGCTTGGCTACGGACTTTAATTTTTGTTGTTGTTATTATTGTGAAATTGCAGTAAACAAACAAAAAACCCAAACCATGCAGCACATGGGTGGCTCAGTCAGTTAAGCATCTGCATTCAACTCCGGTCATGATCTTGGGGTCCTGGGATTCAGTTCTTGCTCAGCGGGAGTCTGCTTGCTTGCCTTCTCCCCATGCTTGCTTGCTTGCTCTCTCTCTCTCAAACAAATAAATAAATAAAATCTTAAAAACAAAATACAAAAAACAAAAAAACAAACCCAAGCCATTTACCATATTTACCATTTAAAAAAAAATTTTTAATTAACATATAATTATTATTAGCCCCAGGGCATCTTTACCATTCTTAAGTGCACAGTTCAGTAGTGTTAAACATATTCGTATTGTTATAAAATAAGGACTTTATGGTGTAAGCGCCTTAGATTAATGGTATTACTGAAAGATCTCAGAATAGGATTGGAGATTTAGGAAGACTGTTTTGGATGGTGGGAGTAGTAGGAGGTAGGGGATGGAGGTTAGGAGGACTGAAAGGGATTACAGGATTAAAGGTTTGTGGGGCCTTGTGAGTGGGAACCGGTTTCTGGCTTGGTCACAGGGTTTTTGCCAGAGGGAATGTTAGGGACCAGAACTCAACGTACCTCTGGCTGAGTACCAGGCCTGTATGGGCCAGCTTTCCAAGGGCTGCACTACTTGAAGCTGTGAGCCTCATCTAACCAGGATGTATTCTGTTAAAACCCTAGAATTAAAAAGACTTTTTTTTTTTTTTTTTTTTTTTTTTTTGCATCAGTTGCAGAAAAATGAAGTTTGGTGATTTTCAGCTTTTCTTGAAAAATTAAAATCTTTAATTTTGTAAATTAAAGTGGAATCATAGTGGAATCTTAAGACAGTGGAATCATAGTCCCTCAAGGAAACAATCACATTAACTTCGTTTTAATGTATAATAAACCGACAGAAAAGTGCACAAGTGTGTAACTTGATGTTCACCAGTGACCATTCCCCACTAACCAGCAATCCTATCAACATGCGGAACACTCCCAGTATCTCTGAAGTTATTTAATACTGCGTATTCAAATCCTACTAATTTATTTAATCCTACTAATTTATTTAATCCTACTAACAACCTTATGAGGCAGATTATATTACTATCTCCTTTTTAAACACAAGGAAACTGAAGCACAGACAAGCCATCAAGCTAAATATTGAAACTAGCATCTGAACCTGGATCTGCTGTCTGATTCTGAATCCCACACTCTCCAGAAAAAAATGAGCGAACCGGTAAGTTCTTTTTTAACAACGTGGAAAGGCGGCCTCCTGCCACCGACACTTACTTCCGGGCGTCAGAGCCACGGAAACCACACGCCACCACTGGCTCGAACCTGAGGCCGCCAGCGCCAGCGCCCGCCCCTCCCGAGCGCTGCGTCCTGGAGAGCCGCCCGCGGCGTGCTCCGCAGTCTCCACACACGTGAGGGCGCTGTCGCAGCTTCAGTCGGAGTTCCTCTTTCTGTTGTCGCGATATCTTTGACGCCGGAAAAACGCAAGACCGAAGGTCCCGTAGATGGCACGCCTCTCCCAATACGCCTAAGTTCTCGCGTGAGTTTTACTTCCGCCCTTTTGGCTCCCTGAGCAGCGCCATGGCGGTCGGCAAGAACAAGCGCCTTACGAAAGGCGGCAAAAAGGGAGCCAAGAAGAAAGTGTAAGTGTCTCCTGTCCTGGCCCCCAGCTTTTCGGGGTCTTGCTGGGCTCGGCAGGCGGGTTCTGGATGGTGGTGTGAGCCGGATGGTGAGGATGTCAAGTGGATTGCGAGGGCCGTACCGAGTTGGTAAACTCAGAACGGCGGCCTGGGGGGTATGGGTGCTGCATCGCTACGGGCTGGTTTCTTTCCTTTGGCCTTTCGCTTTTGAGCGAAATTGTCGATGATCTTTGGGGCTTGGGTGTTGGGTTTCTTGGCATTGTAAATTTCACGGGTAGTCGATGGTACTACTCCCGAGAGCTTGTTCACCCGAGACCCCGCACCCCTTCCTCCGCTTGGGCCAGGTGGGACCCTTGGAGTTCCTTTTGGGTTCGTGTGAGTCCTTGCAGAGCCAGGGCTACCACTACGTGTTTTCATGCACCCGGAAGGTTCAAGAGACGTGCATGTAACTTGGCGGCAGTGCTTCTTGTGAAGCCGAAGAAACGATGGGGTGGGAAGTGTGTACATTTATGGCGTAACTTTTTCGGTGTCCGGTCTGTGTACAGTGAAGCAGACCGTGGGAAGAGCTAAGTTTGCACCTCCCTGAAGGGAGTAGGTTCTTAGACTCCAGTTGCTTACATGAGCCATTTATGATCCTTAGAATGAGGAAAGTTTTAAAAACTCAGTAAGAATTACGTGATCTGCGGTAACAACTTACTTGTTTTTAAAATACAGGGTTGATCCATTTTCTAAGAAAGATTGGTATGATGTGAAAGCACCAGCTATGTTCAATATAAGAAATATTGGAAAAACATTAGTCACAAGAACTCAAGGAACCAGTGAGTATTTTCTCGTTTTGTTTTTTGTTTTTTAAATACACCTGCTGGTGGGAGAACTAAGTAGAATGGTCGCAGCTTTGGCCACGGTGGTGCTTGTTTGGTACAACACTTGGGGAAGGAAGGTGGTGCTTTGAGAATTAGTTAAGAAAATGTGCTTAGGTATTATTTGAGTTTCTTGTGAGGATTGTCAGTAAGTCATGGGTGTCCACATGGAATTAGGCTAACAAAAGTTAGGGTCTTTATAATTTACATTAACTTTCTAAGTTCAACCTTATGCATGAATGTTCTTGGCTGGCTTGACTTTATGTGGTTCTTAATGATAAAAACACAATTTATTGTTTTCTAGAAATCGCTTCTGATGGCCTCAAGGGTCGTGTATTTGAAGTGAGTCTTGCTGATCTGCAGAATGATGAAGTTGCATTTAGAAAATTCAAGCTAATTACTGAGGATGTCCAGGGCAAAAACTGCCTGACCAATTTCCATGGAATGGATCTTACCCGGGACAAAATGTGCTCCATGGTCAAAAAATGGCAGGTAAGAGCAGAAGTTTCTTAGTGCATGGTGTTCTAGTGTGCATGGTCAAGGATGCCCTTTTTGGAAAAGAAGGAACATATGTGATTGAAGTAAATTGTATTTCAAATCCATGACGTTTTGTAGCTTTTATCGAGTGCTTACTCCGGGGATTGGCACTCTTGAACTTGAGTAAAGCAGTGAGTGAGCCATGATCATCGTATTTAACTGGAGTTCAAGATATATTTATTATCTTTTTTTCCCAGTTTTTAAAATTAGGTTATCAGAGTTGGTAAGAGTGGCAAAGCTTCTTGTGAGGTTGGAATGTTTGCTCAGTTTCCCAATTGTGTTCTCTTTGGCAAGTACCTTAAAGCTTGCTGGGCTTTGATTCCTTTATCTAAAATGATATGTAGGTAAGAGTATCACTTCTTGGGAGTTACAAAGATGAAATAAAAGAGCCATGAAAACATGCTTATACACAGAATTTGTGCATAATGCACAATGCTTTGACACAAAGCATTTAGAAGGCATTGTTACTACAGGAAATAATAATTACATTGGTTCAGATGTGTTTGGCTAACCATTCGGTTTTGGGATGTTTTGTATATGGGAATGAGTGATGACAAAATGTTTCGGTCCCAAATGATACATACTGATTATACCGTTACATTTATTTCTGACATTCCCTGAAGGTTTTATGGTTGAATTTCTGGAAATACTCTAACGTCCTTTTGCTATAAGTGTATTACTCATTTTTTTAAATTAAAGTATACAGTTTACAAAATGCAAAGACGGTATTTGTTTTTGTTGCTATCTAAGGTAGTTTTCATTTTTTACTTGAGGCAAAAATATGAGTAGTTAGTGGATTACTTACTAACATTTTAGCTGTGAAATTAAATATTTAATCATCATCACACTTTAGTTTGGAACAAAAGTTACATTTAAAAATATGCATTTAGTGTTGTAGTAGTATTTCACCTATTCAGACAATACTTTTTAAAAAAGAATGACCTAAGTGTAGACTAGAGTCTCAGAACAGGTTTTCTTAGATGCAGAGGTATATAGTTGATTGGTGGGGGAAAAGTCTGGCATGTAAAAGAAATGGGGTGTTGAGAGGACTTGGTATTTATTTAATTAGACATGAAGGGTAGTAAGATTTGGAGTAACTGGGTAAGTTCACTTCAAGGAAGTTAATTCTGTAAATTAGGCGTGTAGTTTGTATGATGATCATGTACTTGATATTTCTAGCATTTTTATACTAGAATTTGAGGGCTATAAATTAATAACATTAAAACCTGGTACATCTGACTATCTTTTTTCACTAGACCATGATTGAAGCTCATGTTGATGTCAAGACTACCGATGGTTATTTGCTTCGTCTATTTTGTGTTGGTTTTACTAAAAAACGGAATAATCAGATTCGGAAGACCTCTTATGCTCAGCATCAACAGGTCCGCCAAATTCGGAAAAAAATGATGGAGATCATGACCCGAGAGGTTCAGACAAATGACTTGAAAGAAGTGGTCAATAAATTGTAAGTGTTTGTTTTCCTCATACCTCGTAACAATGAATCTCTTCTTATGAATCTCTTCTTATCCCTCTGATGAAGGACTTCTCAGACCTGTGTTTAAATCCTGTCTGTGAAACTGTCTGGCTATATGTCCCTTAAAATATTTTAAGTGCTCAGTAAATGTGATTTGGTTTTTTTATCCTTATTTGAATGAAGCAATCTCATAGTGAGACCTGAAGTATAGGAAATGTTTTTGTCTTAATTAGAAAATATACTGAAAAGGCTAAACTTTCTACTGTCAGTGATGTATGGGAATAGATGATGACAAGATGTTTCGGTCCCAGATGATGTCCACTGATAAAACTGTTAACATTTTTCTGATGTTCCCATGCAGTTGGTTTGAGAGGGTAGAATAGAAAAGGCAGAAAGATCAAATGCTAACTTTCTTACTAACTGGCTGTATAATTTAGGTCATTTAACCTCTACCCTTAGAAGGACTGTCTTACAAGACTGTCTTATAAGAGCACTGTCTTGCAAGAGGATTTGAGTGGATTAAATGAGGTGGGTATTAATGTGTATATATTTATCCTTTCTTTACTGGTTTGCAGGATTCCAGACAGCATTGGAAAAGATATAGAAAAAGCTTGTCAGTCTATTTATCCACTCCATGATGTCTTCGTTAGAAAAGTAAAAATGCTGAAGAAGCCCAAGTTTGAATGTAAGTTAAAAAGTCATAGGATTCCTGAGAAAAATGTGCAGCAAGATATATTGGTGTCTTGTTTTTTTGAGACCAGATAATCTTTTTTTTCTGTCCTGCGTATATAGTATTGAAAACATTGTTTTAAGAAAATGGTGTGCTATAAAAATTCTTTCTTTCTTTCTTTTAGTGGGAAAGCTCATGGAGCTTCATGGTGAAGGTAGTAGTTCTGGAAAAGCTACTGGGGATGAGACCGGTGCTAAAGTGGAACGAGCTGATGGATATGAGCCACCAGTCCAAGAATCTGTTTAAAATTCAGACATTAAATGGTGACAAATAAAAAATCTTATTTGTGATGTTTAATTTCTGATGATTCTTTTTAATAATGTAGGCTTGGTGAATCAGATACTCTGAACTGATGATGATGCAAACTTTTCTGAACTGTTGAATGGATTTTATCCGTTGCTCTGGGTTACTAAATAGCTGCAAAAGGTAGTGATCCATTTTAAGTTGTAGTGATCTGGATGGAAGTACTATAGAGGGGTAATAAAAGGAAATCTTTTTTTTCTTTTTTTAACATGGTGTATGTTTTTAACATTTTTTTTTCTTTTTTCAGGTTTTGTTTATTTATTTGACAGAACACAGGCAGGGGGAGCAGCAGAGGCAGAGGGAGAACCAGGCTCCCTGCTGAGCAAGGAGTCTGACCTGGGACTCAGTCCCAGAACCTTGGGATGACCTGAGCGGAAGGCAGACGCTTAACTGTCTGAGCCACCCAGGCATCCCTTAAATGGTTCTTGAACCATCTGGAAGGCTTGTTAAAATAATGGCAGGGCCCTGCCCCAGAGCTTCTGATACACCGATTGCAGTGTGAGACCTGAAAACTTGCCCTTTTTTTGAAATTTGAATTAACAAAATTTCCTGGTGATGGTGATGGCCAGGGAGGGACCATACTTGGAGAACCACTAGGCTAGACTGATTGAATAATGGCATAACTTTTTTTTTTTTTTTTTTTTTTTTTTTAAGATTTATTTATTTGACAGATCACAAGCAGGCAGAGAGAGAGAGAGGAGGAAACAGGCTCCCTGCCAAGCAGAGAGCCTGATGCAGGACTTGATCCCACGACCCTGAGATCATGACCTGAGCTGAAGGCAGAGGCTTAACCCACTGAGCCACAGGTGCCCCTAACTTTTATTTTTTAATCTAAATGATTTTTTCCCTAAAGCCTCAAAATGTCATATTGTGTACTAGTACTGGGAGTTGAACTTGGCTAGAGAAATTGGTTGTTGATCCCTGTTAATAAGTGGGTATTTGATGTTGCATACTAGCCAGTAATTCCTTTTCTACTTTTTACCCATTCTTTTCTGTAGTCTTGCTCACCTCCAGCTTTCTCATTTTCAATCAGCTGATGACCTTAAAATCATTAGAAGAGTTTAAAGTAGATGAGAGAAAAGAACTTGACAAATTCCCAGTCTGCCGTGTATGTATACAGTGGCATTTTTGCCTTCCCTCTTGGTTAATCAAGCTCATGGCTTTAGCAGTTTTTACCTTTATTGGTATTTATTGACCATTCCCTTCCATCAGCATACATTCTGAAGTTTACCCTTCCAGGTGGCACCCTACCCAAACCCTTTGTAGAGCAAAGCTCAAAAAAGTTGACGATACATACTTTTTCTTGGAAAGTGAGTTTTTTGTTTGATGTTTGAGTAAACCATTTTCATTGTATCTTAATTTTACTTTTAAAATTACCCAGTTAGACACATCCACAAGCTGTTGGCTGTGAAAGTTAACAGTGACTTCGTCGCTAAGTCTAAATGGTCTTTTTATGACCTTTTATGTGCCTCTAGTGGCATTTGACAGTTGATTTTCTTCGAGAATCTTTTTTTTTTTTTTTAAACATTTTATTTATTTGTCAGAGAGAGAGAGGGAGAGTGAGCACAGGCAGACAGAATGACAGGCAGAGACAGGAGAAGCAGGCTCCCTGCCGAGCAAGGAGCCCGATGTGGGACTCGATCCCAGGACCCTGGGATCATGACCTGAGCCGAAGGCAGCTGCTTAACCAACTGAGCCACCCAGGCGTCCCTCTTCGAGAATCTTAAAAAGATTTCCTTCTATGTCAGTAGCCATTACTAGTTCGTCTCAGACTTGTTGGAGAGGCCTAGGGCTTAGTCCTTGGACAGTTACCAGTACTCTCCCTAGATACTATTCAGTATATATATATATATATATATATATATTTTTTTTTTTTTTTTTTTTAAAGATTTTATTTATTTGACAGAGATCACAAGTAGGCAGAGAGGAGGAAGTAGGCTCCCTGCTGAGCAGAGTTCCCGATGCGGGACTCAATCCCAGGACCCCGAGATCATGACCAGAGTTGAAAGCAGAGGCTTAACCCACTGAGCCACCCAGGTGCCCACTATTCAGTATATTAAACTGACTTCCAGATTTTTTATTTCTAGCCTATACCTTTCTTTGAACTGTTGTAGGTTTGTCTATCCAACTGCTTACTTGATATCTTTACTTGAATAGAGAATAGGCATTTTATATTTGACAGGTCTAAAATGGTATTCCGGATCCTAACAGTTTAAACTACTCTTAGGTTTTAGGCCAAAATCTGGTCATCCTTGACAATTCAGTTTATTCAAAATAGTATCTGGAATCTCACCATTTCTTAACCAACTCCATTGTGATCACTTTTGTCATCATTACTAACCAGATTGTTATTGCCCATGGTCTGTCCACTCAAGGCCCAAATTGGAATTGTCCCTGATTTCTACATTCCTTAACTTTCTAGCCAGATTCCCCTCACTATTCCTGGATGGGCTAGGTACATTGTTAACCTTAAGGATTTGGCACTTGTTCTCCCTGTGCTTGGAATGCTCTCCCCTTAAATGTCACAGCACTTGCTCCTTAACCTCTAAATCTCTAAGACCCCCATGATGGGCTTGGCCTATTAAAAATTGTGCATATCCTCCAGCATTCCCAATTTCCCATTAAACTTTTTTCTGTAGTTTTGTGTCTACTAGAATGTTCCATGAGGATTACTTTTTGTTCTTGTTCACCACTATACCTCTAGTGCCTAAGAGTTCAGTGTTGAAAAAGGAATGATGTTCCTATTAATACCTATGGTGAAGTAAATGTTTTCAGTGAAAAACATTAGTTGTACATTTGGATCTCAAATACAGGGGCTTCCTTTCCAGGGCAGACAGAAGTTGGGTCTAAAAAGGTTAATGGGGGTAGGGTTCAGGAATTGAGTTAAATGGTTTTTTATTGGTGTTAATCAGTCAAGCTCCAATCTGCTACATCTATATAGGGCTTGGCATAGTTCTGTTTTATCTTAAGGGTTCATTTGAAAGTGGTTCAGAGGGGCGCCTGGGTGGCTCAGTGGGTTAAGCTGCTGCCTTCGGCTCAGGTCATGATCTCAGTCAGGGTCCTGGGATCGAGTCCCGCATCGGGCTCTCTGCTCAGCAGGGAGCCTGCTTCCCTCTCTCTCTCTGCCTGCCTCTCCATCTACTTGTGATTTCTCCCTGTCAAATAAATAAATAAAATCTTAAAAAAAAAAAAAAAAAGAAAGTGGTTCAGAAACAATATGTGATTGGATTTTTTTTAAATGGTTCAGCCTGGGGCACCTGGGTGGCTCAGTGGGTTAAGCCGCTGCCTTCGGCTCGGGTCATGATCTCAGGGTCCTGGGATCGAGTCCCGCGTCGGGCTCTCTGCTCGGCGGGGAGCCCGCTTCCCTCTCTTTCTCTCTCTGCCTGCCTCTCTGTCTACTGTGATCTCTCTGTCAAATAAATAAAATCTTAAAAAAAAAAAATGGTTCAGCCTGTTTGATGGTGGATTTAATTAAGTTACATTCTTGGCCAGCTTGAAGGTGGGTAACTTCCAACCAGTGGAAAATATGTAAAGGGTAATTCTGTTTCCTGTTTCCCTTTTATTTTTATTTTTTTAAAGATTTTATTTATTTATTTGACAGAGATCACAAGTAGGCAGAGAGGCAGGGAGAGAGAGAGGAGGAAGCAGGCTCCCTGCAGAGCAGAGAGCCCGATGTGGGGCTCGATCCCAGGACCCTGGGATCATGACCTGAGCTGAAGGCAGAGGCTTTAACCCACTGAGCCACCCAGGCGCCCATTCCCTTTTAAATCTTATAAACTTAATACATAGATCCTAAGTGTTCACACGTGGCTTTTCTCTGCTTGACTCTAATTGGAACAATTTCACTTCGGTCTTTCCTTGGAAAACAGCTGCTGTAACCAGGGATACAGGAACCTTCAAAAAAAAGCTACTGAAGAGCTTTGTGTTCAGGCATGATTGGATTAGGCAGTAAACCTAACAGGTGACGTTAAACTGGCTTTTGCCCTTTTTTTTAAAGTGGCTTTTGCTTTTGAATGTGTACAGTTGAGAGGTATTTGAAAGTGTGTACTAATGTGGAAAAAAAAATGCTTGGAAGAGTATCCTAGATAATTTGGGTGCACATTATGTAATTCTACAGGTTTTTAACTGGAAAAACGAGGCAGAAAGACGGGTAATGGAGCGTGAGGATTCTGCTTTGTTAACTTGCTTTGAAGGGGAAAGGGCCATAGGCCAAGGGAAGTGGGTGACACCTGAAAGCTGGAAAAAACATGGACATAATCATGTCACAATGGTATGATAGAATGTCATTCATCCCACATTGCATGCACAGTTGTCTTACCACCACCAAAATAAATTATTGGACAGTTTTTTAAAGAATGTGACATGGCCTGCTAATTTTTAAAATTTATTTGTTTTTAAAAAGAGTGCACATGTGCAAGTGGGGAGAGGGGTGGAGGAGGGGAAGGAAGCCGTTCTAAAGCCAACTCCACACTGAGGCACTGAGTCACAGCTAGACATGGTGCTCAACTCACCACCTGAGCCAGAACCAAGAGTTGAATGCTGAACTGACGGAACCACCCCACAGCCCTGGCACAGTAAATTCTTAGAGCTGGCCTGACATTGCTTGAGCACAGAGCCATTACTTACATTCTCCTTCTTAGGCTTTAAGTAGTTTCATTGCTACAAGTATGTATATCTTTAATGCCCACTTCCAGTTCTTGCATTGATAGCTATGTAGTTAAACTTGTTTGAAGCTTGTTCTCTGGTCAGTTCCTCTAGAAGTTCTCATGGGATTATTTTTTTAATTCTTGCATGTTTAGTATAGTTTGTGTCTTTATTCCTGAAAGTAGCTTTTATTGTTTTTTTTTTTTTTTTCTTTGAGCATCTTAAATATGCTCCTCCATTTTCCTCTGCCATTAAATATTACGTTGCTAATGAGGGTCTGATGATGATTTTCTAATTTTCTTTCCCTTATAAGTCACTTTCTGTTTTTGCTAGAAGCCCAGATTTTTTTTTTTTTTAAATCCAGTGAGTTTATAGAATATATCTTGGTAGTTGTTCTGACCAAATAGTCTCAGGTATGCAGTATACTCTGTAAATATGTAATTTCAATTCTTTTGGAGGCAGAATTTTCATAAATTAAGGTTGTTAGCATTTGTTCCGTTCCCTTGATTGGTTTCCTTTATTGGGACTTCTTTGCCTGTCATTACCTGGCAGCTGTTGTAATGCCTACCTATCCATGTGATAAACTCCTTAGATTGTATTTTTGTAGGATGTGTTGGCTAATACTGCCCATGGGCTACGTCTGGCCAGTGTCTGTTTTTTGATGGCCTGCAAGCTAAGAATGGCTTTTCCGTTTTCATATGGCTGAAAAAAAAAAGTTACTACATGTGAAGATGACATGAAATTCAAATCTCAGTATACACAAAGTTTACCTGGAACACAGCTGCACATTGAGTTTTAGGTACCGTCAGTCACTGCCTCTGGCCCTGCAGTGGCAGAGTTGAGTAGCTGGGACAGACCAGCTGCGGCACACTCATTGCTTCACACTAAGGGGCAGCGCAGTGCACACTGCAGCAACACAGTTAACAACTACCTGAAAAGACCGCTTTGAAGGCGCAAGACATAAAAATCTCATTACAAATCAGCATTTATAGATGAACATTGGCAGTTTACGGAGATTGCTGACTTGAACACTAAGGAAATGTCACCCCCAGCCCCAAAAGAAAACTATTACTAAACTATTATTAAAAAATTTACTCAGGGCGCCTGGATGGCTTAGTGGGTTAAAGCCTCTGCCTTGGGCTCAGGTCATGATCCCAGGGTCCTGGGATTGAGCCCCACATCGGTTTCTCTGCTCGTCAGGGAGCCTGCTTCCGCTTCTCTCTCTCTGCCTGCCTGTGTGTACTTGTGATCTCTGTCAAATAAAATACTTAAAAAAAATACTCAACTGTTACAGCTTCTACTTAAAATTTTTGCAGGATTTTGTTTCTGCTCATTATGCCTACATAGTATCCTCAATTTTGCTCCTTGGCCCCTTACAGAGAAGGCCTACGCTATAAATAAAACATTCAAATTAACTGACAGGGTTTGGGCAAAAGTTGCAATGGAGAAAAAAAATTATACTTGCTGAATAAATGTGTGTGCGTGCACACACGTACTTCTGGGTCAGTCCAGCATACTACTGTATATTCTGCTAAGGCTGAGATCGATGTATACATGCTTGTGCTATAAATGCTTGTAGAGTTTCAAAGATTATCCCATCCAGGGCACTGCTACTTTTAGAAAGTGTTAATAAGACAAACTCCCCTGCCATTTACCACCAGTGGGTGGGCTAGGATTTAACACAAGGGCCTCTACCCTTTGATGGCCAGTATTTTCACTCTGTAGATATCCTATTAGTTGGTAAGGGAGGATCCTTAATCCCATAGGCCTTGACTAGTTTTTATCAACAATGGTGTTTGAAAACCTCCAATAAAATACAGGACCTGCTCACCAAGTAGTTTCTTGGGACTGCTTGGGTGGATTTAGAATATTTAATCCTTTTAGTAATCAAGGCAGGTCTCTTGACCTGCTACAAAAGGAGGCCCAACTCCTTGGAGGCTTTGGGTATTGGAGAAAGCATACGTCTCAGTAAATGGACCTTTCCGGTCAAGTAAAAATGGCAGCAGCTTTAGCATCTTCATTTTGCATGAGGTTGTGACAGTTACTCTTGGGAATCCGTGTCTCCCAACCCATTGGCTGAAGCATAGCTGCTAGCTCATGGGGGCCCCCACTTCATAGAGATCCCCTAAATACACACTCTCAATCATTGGTGGCTCAGCCAAGCTGCAAGCTGATGGTACTCATTACCAATGTGGAACTAAAGGGAATGGTCACTGCTCAGTGAGCTGAGGCAGTTCTCACAGACCTGCCAATCCCTCCCTTGATCAACAGTCCCCTTTGCTGACTCTTTGCCCACGGCCTAGCCATCTGGTCTGCCACTTTAAAGACTATATTCAGGCAGATTAAAAACATCCCTTTTTTAGGGCTGTGAATTGTGGGAACAAATTGCAGCTACTGATTGGGCCATCTGGTAAAGGCCAGCTCTGACATGACCTAGTAGAATCAAACTACTGATCAAGCCTGCACCACCTGGATTGCCACCACACACGGCAACACATTCACCATTAAGGGCTGTGCACACAGCAAAGAACTCTTTCTCATGCATGCCAGATGTGTGACTCCTGCCAAAAGCTGGCCCGTGTGTCCCGAGGGGAATGAAGGCACAGACCGACTACTGACAGGCTGACTCCACTGGACTATGTTGCCACCACTCAGGGCAACTGATGGGTTATGATGTTGCTGTTCCACTCTGATCATCTGACCATACAACTGTAGCCCCTGAAACTAATACCATACGTGCCACGTTCTTAGCTTTTCAGACCACTCGCGATCTGACGTTGGGCCACTTTTTGTCACAAAGGCCACTTAGCACAGTGTCTGAAGGATATCTCATGGCTTTCTGCCATCCACAGATATCTAGCATCACTGGGCACTGGGAGCAGGTTTCTGATTCTACCACCCTCACTTCCTCCTGGTTCTACATACCTGAGTAAGGAAATTGGGGGTCACAGAATATGGCAGTCCCCAGAAAAGGATCGTCTCTTGGCTGCCTTCTGGGTGATAATCAGGACAAAAGATCTGGGTGAAAGTGGGGATGATTGGAGAAAAGATGAAATTAATGTTTCCTCTGGCATTGGAGGAGAAAACACCTTAGATCCTAGGAGGGAAGGCAGCACAGCAATCAATGTACTCTTTGTTACCTAGATCATTCTCAGTCTTGGCACTGTTAATATTTTAGGCTAGAAAATTCAGTGTTTTGTGCATTGTGGAATGGTCAGCAGTATCACTTGCCGCAGCCCACTAGATGCCAGTAGCTCCTTTCCCCTAGTTGTGACAATAATGACATTGGACATTGCCAATAGCCAAAAAAATTGCTCCCAGTTGAGAACAGCTAACCTTAATCTAAAACTCCTACCTAAATCATGTGGCAGTTGCAGCTAACAGTTTGACCTGCTCCTGGGTTTCTCATCTGTGTCCATGTGCCAAAAAAAACAAGAAAACTTGTATAGACATGTATGGTCCTGAACTATTCTATGCCTGATGCCATCAACCGCGGCTCCCAAATGCAAATGTGTACAAACTGGCAGATCAACACAACCTTGATTTGATCTGGCTGATCACATGCTTTTTATGTCTGAGTGGCTTTCAGTTAATGCCAAAAATGGCAACTGGAGCTGTAACTATTTGGTGACACTGTCCCTGTGACTTAATCAAACCAATGTGATGATAATCCCAATCACGCTTGACAGCAAAATCTGAAGTGAAGTTAGACCTTTGCCCTTTTGGTTGTATTTTTGGATGGGGGAAAAAAATATGGGTCATGTCCACTGAGACAGGGGTTGCTTTTTGCCCATCTACTCCCCTGTAATGATTGATGATGACTCCAAAGATAAGCCCATCAGTTGAAACTTATTTGCACAGTTTTTTAAAAAAAGATTTTATTTATTTATTTGACAGAGAGAGATCACAAGTAGGCAGAGAGGCAGAGCGAGAGAGAGGAGGAAGCAGGCTCCCTGCTGAGCAGAGAGCCCGATGCGGGACTCGATCCCAGGACCCTGAGATCATGACCCGAGCCGAAGGCAGCGGCTTAACCCACCGAGCCACCCAGGCTCCCCTATTTGCACAGTTTTAAAATGAATAAAGGCCTGGCCTTAGAATCAATCATGGCTGCCTCAAGTAAGAGCTACTGCTACCCTCTTGGGCTTATTCACAGTTGGCTATGTGTAGAGGGAACGAGATTAATACCACACGTTGGCTTCATCTGTTGCTTCAAGTCTAACTGATGACAGTCTTAGCTATGTGCTGTGAGATTCTAACCTCTGTTGATTAATCAGAGTGGTTGATGGAGAAGCATATTCATATAAAAATTCAAATTTGGCTATGAATGTGTCACACTGAGTGAACTGAGAAGCAGTCTGCTATAGAGCCCAAGTGTCCCCGCATGTGCTTGTTGAGTAAGCCAAAAATACAGTTCTTCGCTTGCTCTTTGGGGCCATTTCTCAGGTTTGTGTTCGCATCCCTGTGGCCAATCTTGAGGGATGATGTGATGTCTCCCCCTGGAAAAAGAGCAGGCTTGCTTCCACTTACTACGCAAGTGCTAATCTTAGTGTTCCTCTTTTAGTATGCGATCCACTATATGACGGGCCCTTTGCATTGCCTCTGTGGGATTTCAGGGGCATGGGAAACTGGAACAAATGAACGTGAAGCTTCGGCTTTTTTTACGCATAGCAAAATCCTTTCATTTCTAACCCAGGAGTCTCATATCTTCTGCCAGCATCCATGAAATGGTGACAGGCTAACTTTTCAGCTTGTATGTTGGGTAAAATGTCAAAACACAGCACAGTTCCTGACACTTTCTCTCCTCAATTATTTTGAAGCAAATTTCAGATATTAAATGTAAATATTTCATCAGGTGAGTCTAAAACAATTTCTTAAAACAAAAACATAACCACAATTCTATTAACATATTTCTAACTTTCAGTAATTCCGTAATAGTATTAAATATCCAGTCACACCAATTTAACTGGTGATTAATTCTCTGTTGGATAGAATATTGTGATAGGCAATGCAAGTGTGAAAGCAAGGGTAGTGAGCTTCCATTTGCTAAGACCATTCACAAAGTCTACTGCAGGTATCATTAGCTCTTAGTCTGTTTGTGGAACGGTAATTATTTCTGTTCAAGAGAAAATATAATTCACTACAGTGGCAGAAACAGAAAATACAATTAGACTGTTAAAACCAAATGCTGGGGTACCTGTGTGGCTCAGTGGTTAAGTGTCTGCCTTTGGCTTGGGACATGAACCCAGGGTTCTGAGATTGAGCCCTGCATCATGCTCCCTGCTTGGTGTGGGTGTCTGCTTCTCCCTCTGCCTTCCCCTTTCCCCTTTCCTCTGCTTGTGCTCTCTTGCTCTTTCTCAAAATAAAGTGTCTTTAAAAAAAAAAAAAAAGGACAAACCAAATGCTGTTAAGAAGTGGAGTAACTGAACTCTCAAATATCACTAATGGAGTGTAAAATGGTACAACACTTTGGAAAACAGGCAGCCTTTTTTTTTTTTTTTTTTTTTTTTTTTTAAAGGGAGAGCGAGTGAGCGAGCCCAGGTGAGCAGAGGGCGGGTCAGAGAATCTCAAAAGACGCCCTGCTGAGCTGGGAGCCTGACGCAGGGCTAGATCTCACAATCCTGAGGTCATGACCTGAGTTGAAATCAAGAGTTGGCCACTTACCTTAAACTGAGCCACCCAGGCGCCCCAGACAGGCAGATTTTAATAAAATTAAATATGTACCTATTTCACCCCTTAATAATTTTACTCCTAGATATTTATCCAGGAGAAGTGAAATCCTATGTGTGCAAAGGACTTAAGAATGTTAATACTAGTCAACGATAAAGCTGGGGGAGGGGAATGCAGATACCAGTTTTATTCATAATAGCTAAAAACTAGAAATAAATCAACAGGATAAGTTGTGGTGTATTCATATGATGAAATACTACTGAGAAATAAAAGGGAACCAACTATATTACACAAAACATGGATGACTCTCAAATATGTTGAGCAAAAGAAACCAGAAGAGTAGATACTATGTTATTTCATTTTTATGACATCCTAGAATGGGCAAAACCAACCTTTAGTAATAGAAATCAGAACAGTGACTGCCTCTGCAGGGGTCAGGGGGTGGGACAGGAGAGCAGGATGTGATCATTGAATGGAAGGCGGCATGAGAAACTTTGTGGTGATGGAAATGTTCTATGTATTTACTGATGGTTTTGAGTGTACAGAATTGCATACTTAAGTTCTACACATTTTATGCAAAGTATGCTGCAAATTAACAGCAACAACAAAAAATGGATCTCAACCAGCTACGTCATGGACTTGCTGCATTTTAGTATCTGTCACATTCTGGAATATGCTTTCCATTCTATGAGCTTCCTCCTTCATATCTACTTCAGTCTGGAACCAAATCTAAATACACTTGTCATAGGCTTCTGGGCCACCCCAGGATTCAGGACCTTGGCTCCATGTACAGCTCTGCACCGAGGCTTGGGCATCATCTCCAGGAACCACGCCAGATCTGATCACAACGTCCAACATTCCAGTGGTTATGGTTATTACTGCCATCTATGGCCTGATAGCAGTTGTCCTTATTACCAAATTCTAAAGAAGAAAATCTTACTTTGTGCACTTGGACACCAGCTTGAGTGATCTGGCTACTGGCTTTGTGCAAGGTCTGCTCAGCAGCCCTATCTGTGAGTGAATTTCTGAGTATCATCTTTCCAGAGGAACTGTTTCTTTGGTCTCATCATTTGCCTTTATTCTCTTTATAAAGTAGTCCCTCCTCGTGTCCATCAAATAGAATGTGCTGTAGCAGCCATCCAGCCGGATGAAGCAGGAACAGCCTGACACATCACACCAGGGTAATCATCCCACTTAGCAGTTAGTCTTCCGGATGCATGGTGCTTTAGTGCCCTCTATTCTCTTGCTTTCTGACCTTGCCCCGAACTGTGTCATTACAGTGGAAAACTAAGTCTTCTCATAGCCCAGCCAGACCCCTCTGACCAGCAAAGATGCAAGCCTCTGTCTGCTCACCAATATTCTTCTTCCCTGAGAGTGCTCTGTATATATAAATGAATTTGATAATTTTTTTCATCACTGTATATTTTTTATTAATTATTTTTACTAACGTATAATGTATCATTTGCCCCAGGGGTACAGGTCTGTGAAACATCAGGCTTACACACTTCACAGCACTCACCTTATCACATAACCTCCCCCATGTCCATAACCCCACCACCCTCTCCACAGCCCCCTCCTCCCAGCAACCCTTAGTTTGTTTCGGGAGTTAAGGTTTGTCTTATGGTTTGTCTCCCTCCCGATCCCATCTTGTTTCATTTTTTCCTTTCCTACCTCCCACCGCCCCCACTGCCTCTCAAATTCCTCTTATCAGGGAGATCATATGATAATTATCCTTCTCTGCTTGACTTATTTCGCTCAGCATAATACCCTCTAGTTCCATCAACATTGTTGCAGATGACAAGATTTCATTTCTTTTAATGGCTGCATAGTATTCCACTGTGTGTGTGTGTGTGTGTGTGTGTGTGTGTTTTAAGATTTTATTTATTTATTTGACAGAGATCACAAGTAGGCAGAGAGGCAGGCAGAGAGAGAGGGGGAAGCAGGCTCCCCACTGAACAGAGAGCCCAATGCGGGGCTCAATACCAGGACCCCACCAGGATCATGACCCGAGCCGAAGGCAGAGGCTTTAGCCCACTGAGCCACCCAGATGCCCCTCACACCACATCTTCTTTATCCATTTGTCTGTTGATGGACATCTAGGTTCTTTCCTTAAGATCTGTATATTTATTTTTTAACAGCTCTGACATTTCATATGTTAAAGAGAAGACACCACTGGTCTCCTTAGTACAAGTATAGCTCATTTTGTTGTTGTTTTCTTGTTTTTTCATAAGTTGGAGGTCTGTGGCAACCCCACATCGGGCAAGCCTATTGATGCCACTGTTCAAACAGCATTTGCTCACTTTGTGTTTCTGTGCCACATTTTGGTAAGTCTTGCAATATTTCAAACGTTTTCATTATTATTATATTTAAAATGCTGGTGATCCGTGATTTTTTTTTCCTTTTATTGTGCTGTATGACCTTTAATTAGGTATGAAGACTTCCAATCATGTCACCTAGGGACCATTTTACTGGCTGCTCTGTTTGGCCGCCAGTCTTGTCTCCCTCTTCAGCAATGGTGGGGCAGATATCCTTTCCATGGGGAAGAGAAATCTATAGTTTGTTGCCTTTGCCAGTATTTGATACTTCAAAAATGTTGGTAGTTGGGTAGCAAAGCTGTTGCCAATGGCATCTTTCATGTGAACAACATCAAATGAACTGGGGTGTCTCTCTCTGTTGGTGATCACACCAGTACTTCCCAGGCTAGCACCCCTAGTCACCATACACAGATTATCAGTGTCAAACTTGATGAAATCAGTAAGCTTTCTGGTCTCCAGATCAATCTGGATGGCGTCATTCACCTTGATGAGGGGATCAGGATAGCGGATGGTACGAACCTCGTGAGTCACAAGATGGGGGATTCCTTTTGTCCCCACAAAGATCTTTCTCACTTTGTACAACTTGTACTTGGCCTCAAGTGTAATGCGATGAAGAGCAAAGCGACGCTTGGTGTCCTAGATCAGAAGGAAATTCTCCCCAGTCTTGTCCACGCTGATGACAGCCATAAAGCCAGCTGGGCCGGTCATATCAGTTTGGACCTTGCCATTGATCTTAATAAAACCCTGCATACAGATCTTCTTTACTTCATCTCCTGTTAGGGTATACTTAAGTCTGTTCCTTAGGAAAATGATGAAAGGGAGACATTCTCTCAACTTATGGGGACAAGCAGATGGGTGAGGAGCAAACACATTGGTCAGTTTATCCAGCATCCAATGCTTTGGCGCTGCTACACGCCTCAGATGCTTCTTAGGACCACAAGCCATGGCTGTGCTAGGCACGAAAAGAGGACTGCCTCCTTCTGGCACCGGAGATAAGAGGGTTGGAGGCTGCATGCCGATCGGTGATCTTTGATATTACTATTATATCATTTCCTTGAGACCCAACAATGTTGAAGTTAGGCCAATTAATAACTCTACAATGGCCTCCAAGTGTTCAAGTGAAAGGAAGAGTCGTGTGTCTCTTACTTTAAATCAAAAGCTAGAAATGATTATGTTTAATGAGGAAAGCATGTCGAAAGCGGAGATGGGCCAAAAACCCAAGCTTCTTGCACGAAAGTTAGCCAAACTGTGAATTCAAAGGTAAAGTTCTCCGAGGAAGTTAAAGGTGCTACTCCAGTGAAGAGTGATTAAAAAGTGAAGAGCCTTATTGTTGATATGGAGGAAGTTAGAGTGGTCTGGATAGAAGGTCAAACCAGCCACAACATTCCCTTAAGCCAAACCCTAACCCAGAGCAAGACCCCAAGTCTCTTCAATTCTGTGAGGGCTGAGAGGTGAGGAAGCTGCAGAAGAAAAGTCTGGAGCTAGCAGAGGTTGGGTCATGAGGTTTAAGGAATGAATCCATCTTCATAACATCAAAGTGCAGGAAGAAGCAGCACGTGCAGATGGAGAAGCTGCAGCAAGTTCTCCAGAAGTTCCGGCTAAGATCATTCATGAAGGCTGCTACACTGAACAAGAAATTTTCAACAGAGATGAAACAGTTGTATATTGGAAGAAGATGCCATCCAGAACTTTCAGAGCTAGAGAGGAGAAGTCAAAAAACTTCAAAGGACAGGCTGACTCCCTTGTTGGGGGCAAATGCAGCTGGTGACTTCAAGCTGAAGCCATTTACCATTCCTCAGATCCTAGAGCCCTTATGAGTTACGGTAAATCTACTGTACCTGTGCTCTATCAGTGGAACAACAAAGCCTGGATGACAGCACATCTGTTTACAGCATGGTTTACTGAATATTTTCAACCCACTGTTGAGACTTAATGCTCAGAGAAGACGACTCCTTTCAAAATATGACCGCTCGTTGACAATGCACCTAGTCACCCGAGAGCTCTGATGGCCAACATCAATGTTTCCATGCCTGCTAACACAACATCCATTCTGTGGCTTGTGGATTAAGGAGTAATTTCAACTTTTGAGTGTTCTCATTTAAGAAACACATTTACTAAGGCTATAGCTGCCATAGTTTCTCCTCTAATGGATCTGGACAAAGTAAACTGAAAACCTTCTGAAAGGATTCAGCATTCTAGATGACACGAAGAACAGTTGTGATTCATGAGAAGATGTCAGAATATCGACACGAGCGGAAGTTTAGAAGAAGTGCGTTCCAAACCTCAAGGATGACTTTGAGGAGTTCCAGACTTCATGCAGGAAGTAACTGCAGATGGGGTGGGACGAGCAAGAGAACTAGAATTAGAAGCGGAGACTGACGATGTGGCTGGGTGGCTGCAATCTCATGATCAAACTTGAAGGGATAAGGGGCTGCTTCTCATGGCTGGGCAAAGAAACCGGTTTCTTGAGATGGAATCTACCCCTGCTAAGGATGCTGTGAATATTGTTGAAATGACAGCAAAGGATTTCGAACATTCTGTAAATTTAGTTTGAGAAGACTGACTCAAACTTTGAAAATTATTCTACTGTGGGTAAAATGCTATCAATCAGCATCACATGCCACAGAGAAATTGTTCATGAAAGGAAGAGTCAATTAATGTGGCAAACGTCACTGTTATCCTATTTTAAGAAATTGCCACAACTACCCCACCCTTCGGTAGTCATCACCCTGGTCAATCGGCAGCCATCATTATTGAGGCCAGACCCTCCACCAGCAAAAAGATTATGACTTGACTGGCTGAAAGCTCAGGTATGGTTAGCATTTTTTAGCAACAAAGTATTTTTAAATTTAGGTATATACATTGTTTCTTTTTAAGAACTTAATGCTATTGCACATTTAACAGACTATGGTATAGTGTAAACATAATTTCTATACACACTGGGAAACCAAAAGATTCATTTGACTTGATCTGTTGCGATATACACACTTCATTGCAGTGGTCTGGAAATGAACCTCCAATATTACCAAGCTTTCTCTGTAGAGAGCGATCTTAGGCAGAGTACTGAATTGAAGGGTTAGTGACATGCTCTGATGCTCTTTGGAAGTACATCTGCCCTTCGGCTGTTGCTACTTGGGATCAGGAGAATACTGTGGTGGGCCTCAGTGGTCCCGGGTCAGGGCTCTATGGAATAAATAAACTTAGATACAACTAGAGAAATAAATGTTGCTGTACTTTTTATTTTAATTGTAAAGAAGAACTAAATAATGCTATTTTGGTATTAAGACTGTCAGCTGATTCCTGTTAAAAGAAGACAGACAACCAACAGGTAATTTTCCTTTCTAAATTTCCTTTCCTTTCTAAATTCTAAAGGAATTTGAATCACTATTTCTCCTGAAAAATATTTCAGTGAGTTATTACCTAATTTGCAATATTTGAAGATAAACAATCCATGGCTTATATGCAATTAAGATTCCTTAAGAAATTCAGACTCTGAAATTTAAATTTATTGGCTTAACAGTGCCTGAGTTAATCTATTAGACTACAAAATACTATAACAGTGTTTTGCACTACATGAAAACTTAGGTTTAGGAATTTTTGCTCTTACCAAGAGCACAGCCCATAGAAACACCTTTTCATGATTTGATGTTTCAAGCATTCATAAATTCCCTATTAAGCCAAAAAGGAAACCCCATTAATGGATCAGTTTATGTTTGAGTTTTTAGGTACCATCAATATAAACTGTCTACATAAAATTGAGAAGCCAAGAAGGAATTTTCTTTTTTTCTTGAAGAGAAATAAATTTAAGGCTGTAATTTATTCTCTGCAACTTTAAAAAAAAAAAGATTTTATTTATTTATTTGACAGAGAGAGCTCACAAATAGGCAGAGAGGCAGGCGTAGGGATGTGGGGGTGGGAAGCAGGCTCCCTGCTGAGCAGAGAGCCCAATGTGGGGCTTGATCCCAAGACCCTGAGACCATGACCTGAGCTTAACCCACTGAGCCACCCAGGCGCCCAATTCTTTTTTTTTTTTTTTAAACTGGTATTTATTTATTATATTCGGTTAGTTTTTGATATAGTGTTCAATGATTCATTAGTTACCCATAACACCCAGGGCTTATCACAACACGTTAGGCAAGTCATTCTAATCATATGTATCATACCTGAGAAGTTATGTATACAAGAAAAACAGATCTACTTATTTAATTGCTAGAGAGAAATGCATCATGTTAGCACAACAAATGGGAAAAGGTACTCATCCGGGAATCGGTAGAGCTAGCTAGGTTTTGCTTTAGGCTCTGCCATACCTGTATGACCTTAGGCAAATCATTTACCCTCTGCAGGTTGAGCTCTGGTGTACAGACTCTTCTGTGGTTTAACGGGACGAGCTTGCAATTAGGAGAGAGGCCCCTAGATGGTGCTGTTGTTCTGATTTAGGCTTTGTATTTTTTTCCCCTCTAGCCTTACAGTGAAGTAAAAAAGCATAGGTTAGAAAACGATTTCCTCTTAGTTCTGAAAAAATTCACTCTTAAGTATTCAAAACGGCATTGAGTTATGAATCATAAGGCCTATGTGCATCTGGCATTAATTAAAAGGAATTAACCATAAAAAGGAATAAACCATTAATGATTATAATGAATATCTCCTATTATAATTAGCCCAAATATCCATCACTATTTCTCTAGATATATGTATCTAGGCCTAAGAAACTGAATAAAAACCAAAAAATTACCTTTAAGAGTTGATGGATAACAAATACTATAGAAGAGTATTTTGTTGTTCTCAAATGCTAGTTCTAACCAAAAATCTTGACAAATGCACTGATGGTTTTTCCACTATGAATGTTCCAGGCTATATTTAAAACCTGTGATTTCCACAAGCACAACGACAGATACATTGCATTACCCCCCACCCCGCTCAGCTATGTAAACAAGGACATCTTTTTTTAAAAAAAAATCTACTTTAAGTATTTCAAAAGGATGAGAATAATGTATTAAATGACTTCTCTAGTTTCAACCCACTAACGACAAAGGATTTGAAGATTGTAGTTTGAGCAGGCTTTGGATGTACACTATCAGATTTCATCTAAAATTATGGAAAGGAAAAGTAATACATTCTTATTTCTCCCCTATGAAATTCACTGAGTATGAAAATTAGGTTCAATCAATACAGAGAATAAGGAGGTACCTATTGAAACCCATCCTGAGCAACATCCTGGCCTCTTGTCAGTTGAGTGGGTAATAAGTGGCAAGCAAAAAAGGTGCCTTGAAGGAGTGAAATGATACAAAACTGAATTTTGTTTCAATAAAAACTTTTGTCAACAAGTTCAAGAGGTTAAGATATTGGATCTTGGTGTATCCAATATAGTACTGCTGTGTGTGAAATCTTTCCATCCAACCAACCAATCTACGAATTATCCAACCAACCAACCAACCAACCGTTTATTGAGCCCTGTATGGTGCAAAGGGCTGGAGACACAAAGGTACCACCTCCATTCTCAAAAAATTCAGTCTAGTATGAGAAAAGGACTTTGAAAAGTTCAGTTCAGTTTATTATAGTGTCAAGTAGATTTACAACTATTGCACTTATCATTCTGCTAACACAAGGCCAAAATTTAAGAGGGATATTTTTCTCCAATAAAGCTAGGCTTTCACGATCTTTGATATATGATGTCACAATTATAGGCAAAAATAATATACCTCATGTCCTATTCCAGACACATCCCCCACTTCCAGCTGTTGTGCACCTTACTGCAAATAAGACTTTACTTGAGACAATACTCTAAGCCATTCATTTCTCATGAAATTACTCTTACGTGAGATTTGACAAGTTTTCTTTATAATGTCCTCTAACCAAAATGTATGAAAAACAGCTCCCATACTCCAAAATCAATGATAACCATGTAACTGAAAAATGAAGTTCTATCAAAGACAAAGTAAATATCTCCTCCCTTACAGAACCCCACAGGGTGTTCAAATAATGGTTGACAACTGGCTGCCAAACTTTTTGGATAGTGGGAAACAATGACAAAAGCTAAAAAGTGACCAAGCATATGAAACTCTTCTCAAAAATGGAAGAAAACTGGGAGGGCTGTTGGGGAAATGTTTTACATTTCCAATGAAATTCCATTCCATTGATCTGTTTGGAAGATTGTCTTCGACCTATTTGGCTTAAGCCCATAAACTGTAATTGATTCAATCACATAAAGAACCACTTTTATCTTAAGTCTGGAATGCATAACAAATGGATAGCAGGAAAGTGGTTTTTTAATTTACTCTAATAATTTGTGCAGGAATAAACTGGGGACAAAAACCCAAAGAAGTATCAGCCTTGGATCTCCTTCAGTTATTTTTCATTCTGATTATAAGGAAGAAATGAGCTGTGGGGGTTTGGTGTTTTCTGTCTTAATAGTTGCTCTGTATTATGAGATATATGTGATTCATAATGTACCAGTATAACAAGACACAGGTTTTTATGTATTACTGGGGTAACACAAAGAAAATGAATTTCTCTTTGGGTACCAGTAATTGTCAAAAGAATGATTGCAGATTCAGAAAATGTGCTTTATAATAACCCTGTTAGCATGAAATATATGTGGAAGAAAGAAGGTGTGGCCGGTATGTGGAAGGGTTAGTTGTATTAGCAAGGCATTTCAGGATGGTTTTGGTTCTTTTGACTAAGATACATCAAATTCTAACCCCCTTTAAATCCTTGGACAAAGGGAAAAATACTTAGTAACAAAAGAAGCATTTGATAAGCACGGGCTGATTTACCAAGTGCTTATAAAGGCTCCAGCTAGTTAATAAACTGCCCCACCAGAAGCAAAGATTTGCCCTGGTAATAAGGATAATGGGCTTAAATGGTTAGAACTAATTTGAATGTCAAAAATGAAATTTAGATTACCAACCATGTCCTGACAGTTACAGCACAGAGAATATCAAATTATCAAATGTCCTCTTTTTAAACTAAAGTGAAAAATGAAGAAGCATGGTTAATTTCCTGGTGTTGAGGTCAAGATGTCCAAGTGCAACCTCTGCTCATAAGCCTCCCCATGCCACCACGCCACCTGACGCTTTCCCTGGGGGAAGTGTGTACCTGCCTTGCTGATCCCACCAGACGTCCTCCCTGGTAGGATACCAGGGTGGTTCACAGGTTTCCATGTGCATGTTTCTACTGTGAATGAAAGCGGACTACAGAACCTGGACATATTCTGCTTTCAGAAAATTCTAGTGTACCATGTAGAGCACAGATATTTCAGTTTACAAAAATAGTGCAAAAACGTATCTGATAGTCAAAGTAATAGTTCAAGTGAGTGCTTGTGCCAAAGAACACAGTCATTCTTCACCTTTAGCTGACTTGTAAAAACTGAACGTAGTTTTTGGGAAATATCCCAGATTTTCCCATTAGTTCTCCACTCATCCAGTCATCATCTACAGATTCCAGCTCTGTTATGATGTCTCCAGCCTGTCAGAAGACATAAATTGGAAAGAATGATTATTTTCTGTTGCGAATTAAGTGTGGAAAGCAGCCTCCTTGAAGAGGCATGGTTAATCTTCTCTTGATGTCACTTGCTGATCTTGATCTGCCCAGTGGGTTACATGATGGGCCACGCAGATGATGGAGTCCTCACGACACCCTCTGCTTGTATGCCTCTTCTCAGAGCCCGTTCCTTCACTATTGTCACCCTTACTGCACTTTTATTTTCCCACTTGCATTTTGTGGCCCCCAAATTCACTACTCCTAATCTCAAATTCTTCTTTAAGAACAGTCCTAGATGTCATATATGTTATATATAGATTTTTCATGTAACAATTACTTCCTGAGCACCCAGCATGTGTCAGACCCTGTTCTGAGTATTACGGACACAGAAGGAATAAGGACCTCATTATATTTATTTATTTATTTAAAAAAATATTTTATTTATTTATTTGACACACAGATCATAAGTAGGCAGAGAGGCAGGCAGAGAGAGAGGAGGAAGCAGGCTCCCTGCTGAGCAGAGAGCCCGATGCGGGGCTCGATCCCGGGACTCTGGGATCATGACCTGAGCCAAAGGCAGAGGCTTTAACCCACTAAACCACCCAGGCACCCCAAGGACCTCATTTTAGAGTAGGGAGGCAAATAAATAAGCTGGCCCAAGAGGACAGAAAGTGGGGTTCACATCTCATTAGTTCCAGTCAGGGAACACCCCCTTGAAGGTGACATTTAAGCAGACTTAAAGGTAAGAGAGCCCATGTGTTTACTATAGGTAGTTCTACTCTGTATACTTTAAAGGAATTAACTCGCTTGAACAACACCACAGTCCTAGAGGTTGACACTGTTATTTTGCTGTTTGAGAGAGGTTTTTTTTTTTTTTTAAAGATTTTATCCATTTATTTGACAGACAGAGATCACAAGTAGGCAGAGAGGCAGGCAGAGAGAGGAGGAAGCAGGCTCCCCGTGGAGCAGAGAGCCCGATGTGGGGCTCCATCCCAGGACCCTGGGATCACAACCTGAGCTGAGGGCAGAGGCCTTAACCCACTGAGCCACTCCAGTGCCCCATGAGAGAGATATTTTTATGGACTTCTTCATTTTAAATCTCTCTGAAGCTCAGAGAGATTCAACAGCTTCTCCAGGGTTGCATGTCTAGTTAGTGGTAGGGTCAGGAGTCCAGTCCAGTGTGATTTCAGGGCCAGTGTTGCTAACCATTGGGGAACACGGCCATCACAATTTACAGTGGACTTTTTACTTTTATCATTGCCTTTTCTCAACATCCTGAGCATTTTGTACTGTACAATCATTCTTCCACATAATGGTATCCTCCTTTACCATTTAGTTCATTCCATGCTCCTATGGTCTAACAATCAAATTTAGATTCATTCCTGTCTTTAAAGAGCTTCTCCCGGACTCAGAACATCTGATTTACCCTCATCAAGTTAGTCAAAGGGACTATGTGTCTTATTCATGCGTGAATTTTAATTCCTCAACAGATGAAGACATCATTTTTGAAATTTTCTCTTGAAACTATTTTGTTCTTTATGGATTCTAACCATTTCTTAGAATCTGGGCTTAAGATTCTTTAATGGTTCAGGATGACCCTGGCTACTTTTAAGAATATCTTTATCAGGCTAAATGCATTTTATTTATAGCACTAGTACACTGCCCTCTGTAAAAATGGTTTGATTTAAGGCCTTTCTTTATGGAAAATGGAAGGGAAAAATGCTGACTATCAAATGTCATTAATTTACTTTACTCTGCCAAAATCTGTAAAAATTCTGGCTGTTCAAAGTTTCTATTATAAATAAGTTCTTTCTGGTTTCTAAATTATAACATAATAGTTAAATGAAACTTTTTTTTTTGGCTCTGGTCTATATGTACATACTATGTCAGTTTTCTGATGGCAAGGAAAATTTCTTTTTCAAAAAAAGTTCTACTAATATTCTGTGAATATTTAATAAAATATTAAAGATTAACAATGAATCCCTTAAGCTTAAAAAAAAAAAAAACCTCAGGAACTACCCTGTTTATATTCAGTCATTTGTAAAATGAAGACACCCTATTTTCTGGAGAATACTGTGAATTCTATTATTTACACTGACATAACTTAAACAAAGGCCAACATAACATCCAAAAAGTTTGAATCCAGATTGTTCACTTGCAGTAACATTTTACGTAACAATAAAAAGAATTAACTTTGAGCCACTGATTCCCATGACTGAAAAAGATGAGGGCAACAGTTTCCAAACATTTGGATTTTGAGAACCAAGAAATTAAGGAGGGAAAAAACGGAACTGATACACGGTTACCAAATTATAATTCTGCATAATAAATAGTATTTACTCACAGCATTTTATTAGAGAAATGACATTTTAATATGAAAAGAAAGAAATTCCTAGAAAAATGGAAAACTCCATAACAAAATAGGAAAGTTAGCAACTTTCTACTGACTTATCTCCGCATGCCCCTTACTCTACGACTTCCCAGCATCACCTTTATCTCCCTTGTTTTGTTTTTGATAGCTGGTGGGGTACCTACTGGTTTAAGTTTCATCTTCTCCAATCACTCCCTGATGATTTAATTTTTTCTATGGCAACTCTGCCTCTGGCCGAGCATCCGGTGATAGAGAACTTCCCAGCATTGGATGCAGGCTGCTCTGATGGCAACTGAAGGAAACCCACCCTCTTTCCTCTTGGAACAGTCCCAAAGTCCTGTCCTGAGTGCCTTCCTCTGACCATGGTCAGAGGAAATATGCGGTTCCTTACTCTTTAAAAAACAAACAAAAAAGAACAAACAAAAAAGAACAAACAAAAAAGAGGAGGTACTTCTTCGGGAAAGTAAAATTGAATTTTAGGCTGCTAAAAACAAAAACAACACATTTGCAGGGGCACCGGCTGACTGAGTCAGAAGATTGTGCGACTTTTTTTTTTTTTTTTTAAGATTTTATTTATTTATTTGACAGAGATCACAAGTAGGCAGAGAGACAGGCTGGCCAGGGTTGGGGGGGAGCAGGCTCCCCGCTGAAGAGAGAGCCCAATGTGGGACTTGATCCCAGGACCCTGAGATCACGACCTGAGCCGAAGGCAGAGGCTCAACCCACTGAGCCACCCAGGCGCCCCAGACTGTGCGACTCTTGATCTCAGGGGCGTGAGTTCAAGTGCCACGCTGGGTGTAGAGATGACTTAAATAAATAAATAAATAAGCCTTCGCATAGGAGCATAACCTTTTGGGATCATTTCCCCAAAGTCTAGTCAGTATCTTTGTAGACAAGACTCCAGTGTTTTACGAAGCCTGCTGCCATGGCCAGCTGTGGCAGGAACCATCTGATTCTTCCATTGATTTCGGAGACATGATAGTAGCAGGCTGCAAAGGCCATGGAGAGAATTATCCTTCACTAGGGCTACCAATGAAAATTCCAGTATTGTTGAGCTCAGATGTTACAAGGCCCAGGAATAAGGAATTTGTTTGGGGATTGTGGGGCAGTAAGGTTTTAAGTACATAAATGCCTTGCTGATAATTTAAATGTGCCTATTCACCTTCTCTAATCCTATCCATTAAAGTTAGGGTCTAAGATCTGTTCATTCCTGACTAATAATCAGTTCTCCACCCAAATGTTCCCCTCTTCACTGGAAGACACTTCAAAATTTAGAGCCATTTAATGCAGTTACAAAAAGATACACATTCTTACCTTGAAAGAAAGTTCATCTTCATTCTCCCCATGGAAATCATACAAGGCTTTGGCCTTCTTCCCCTTCAATGCCAAAGCAGACATACTTTTTGCCTCTGCTGTGAAGACACCAAAAATCCAAATATATAGAGAGAGACACTGGACTAAAACACAAATCAAACATTTCAAGAAGCCCCCCTTCTCATTCCTGGGACAGAATAATTTCAATTAATTCTGTATTTATTTAACTTGCAAAAAGATGATGTTTTCTTACCAGGAATAAAACTAGACAGCATATATTTAGTAGACAAAATTAGCCATTATTAAGTGAAGGCATTTTTGTCTTTATTTTCCCCCCAAAACAAGAGAGTGTGCATACATTTATGAATCACCTCTTTCAAATACAGGCAAGCAAGTTAAACTGAGCATGGCCAGAGGGGAAAGGAGTATCTACCATTTCTAAAGGTCTCAGGCTCCCCTTGGAGAGAAACAGTCATTTCAGCAGTTGCCGTACCTGGGCAGGGCCGCACGAAGACTGCTGGGAAGATCCCCTCCCTGTCCCGCAGTCTGCCCTTGTACCAGTCAGCGTCCACCCGCTCAAGGATCAGGATCCGGTCTCCCCTCCGGAAGGATAAGTCATCACCGGTCTCCGCTGTAAAACTGTGAAGGGCTTCACACCATTCTCCGGAAAGACTAGTATCCTGTTACAAACCACAGGTTTGGTAAGAAATGGGAGATTTTATTTGACGTTGATTCCTACAAAGCTTAAAAAAGTAGTGGGGGAAAGAAAAAAGAAGAAAAGGTAAGGGCTCAAAGATTTCAAAGCCTGAAGGCTTCTTTACATCACCCAAGACTTTATGTTTTCTACCAACTTTCAGAAATAAAAGCTTCCAATAACTTTTTTCTTAAAATAGAATTCCAAATGACAGATATGATGAGATTTGCAGCTTTTTAGCTTTTAAGGTATACATACAATGCTTAAGCAAAACCTTTTTTCTAATTGAGATTTTTAAAAAAATTTTATTCATTTATTTGACACACACACACACACACACACAGAGAAATCACAAGTAGGCAGAGAGGCAGGCAGAGAGAGGAAGGGAAGCAGGTTCCCTGCTGAGCAGAGAGCCGGATGCAGGACTTGATCCCAGGATCCTGAGATCATGACCTGAGCCGAAGGCAAAGGCTTAACCCACTGAGCCATCCAGGCACTGTCTAATTGTGATCTTAAAATAACATCTGTAACATGAGTTACATTAAAAACATTAGGTAACAGGGGCGCTTGTTACCTAATGGGTGGCTCAGTGGGTTAAGCCGCTGCCTTCGGATCAGGTAATGATCTCAGGGTTCTGGGATCGAGTCCCACATCGGGCTCTCTGCTTGGCGGGGAGCCTGCTTCCCTCTCTCTCTCTCTCTCTCTCTCTCTCTGTCAGCCTCTCTACCTACCTGTGATCTCTCTCTGTCAAATAAATAAAATCTTAAAAAAAAAAAAAACATTAGGTAACAGCATATGGTGTTTACATATAGTATTTATGATGCTTTGAAAAAATTCTGGTGAAGCATATAAATTTCAGTAAAGCTCTTCTTTACCTAAATTAGGAAGGCTCAGAATGGGCACTCTGTTAATTCCAGATCTTGATCTGATTCAGAGGCTATCAGATTCCATCACATGGGACTTCATTCTTCACACTTTTAATTTTACGAGGTATATAGTTAGCTTTAAGGCTGGCGCGGTAATGACCCAAACATGGTGGGCTAGTATGAGGAAACACTCCAACAAGAATGCTTTTACCTCACACCCAACAGAGGAAGGTTTTGCTCTGTCAAAACGTGTCTCTGCCAAGTCAGGATGGGAACCCCATGTTCGAGGAGCTCAAGCAGGGAGGAGAGGAAAGTGCGAAGGCAAAGGCTTGGAGGCAGACAGGCCTGGGTTCTAGAACCGAGCCTCAGATTCATGTTAGTGCTGCTCGGTGGTGTTGTGAGGACGGAATGAGGTAATGCAGGTTGCACGCTGGACACAGCGCCTAGCATAGCTGCAGTTTGCCACAACTGATGGGTTACTATACAAAAACAAAAATATAAGCAAACAAACCCCCTCTTTTTCCTGAACTTGAGTAACCCATCTTCAAGAATGGCACTTTTAACCCCCAAGAAATGCAGGCAACTAATGTGAACATTTCCTTCTGGAGAACTGTAGTCACTCACCATCCTTCCTGTTTGACTTTATCAGTGAACGGGGATCAAAGAATTTAGAGGTATACAGCCCAATTACCAGTGACGTTTTGATAAACAATGACCCCATCAGGCTCACTCTTCTAAAATATGTCATAAAAACAATGGCAATCACCCACATTCCTATTCCATTTAAACACTCTAAAGTCACATTATATAGCATAACATTTTTAATATTTTTTCTTTTTTCCACTATAAAAATAATAAAATGTTCCCAAACATTTGGCAAGTTAGAAAATGTATGAAGTTGGGGAAAAAACACTACCCCTTACAGCAACTTAAGTATATTTTCTTCTAGTCTTTTTATGCTATATATTCAATTTCCCTATGTTTTTCTCCCATGACATTTACTTTATAAGTCTAGTATTCATGGTCTCAGAACATCCTCCAAATAATGGAGGTTATATTTTATATATATATATTATATAAATATTAAATACATATATAAATTATATGTATTTTCTATATATATAATTTAGGTTGCTTCTAATTTTTTTCTATTATACAAATACCACCATGACCATCTTTGTGAAGAAAACCTTTTTTTTTCCTCCTTGGGGGGTGGGGAAGCAAGGGGAAGGACAAAGGGAAAGGGAGAGAACCTCCAGCAAACTCTGTGCTGAGCATGGAGCCCCACGTGGGGTTCAATCCCACGACCCTGAGAACACAACCTGAGTTGAAACCAAGAATCAGATGCTCAACCAAGATACCCAGGAGCCCTTTAAAATTTTTTTTAGTAGGGACGCCTGGGTGGCTCAGTTGGTTAAGCAGCTGCCTTCGGCTCAGGTCATGATCCCAGCGTCCTGGGATCGAGTCCCGCATCGGGCTCCTTGCTCGGCAGGGAGCCTGCTTCTCCCTCTGCCTCTGCCTGCCATTCTGTCTGCCTGTGCTTGCTCTCGTCCTCTCTCTCTCTGATAAATAAATAAAAAATCTAAAAAAAAAAAAATAATAAATAAATAAAATAAAATTTTTTTTTAGTATCAGTCACTTATGCTATATCTTTTATGAATATTCTAATCATGTCTCTTTGTTTTTATAAAAAAATTTGCACATCTTTTAAAAAAAAATATTTATTTACTTGACAGAGAGAGACAGCAAGAAAGGGAACACAAGCAGGGGGAGTGGGAGAGGGAGCAGCAGGCTTCCTGCTGAGCAGGGAGCCCAATGCGGGGCTTGATCCCAGGACCTGGGATCATGACCTGACCTAAGCCAAAAGCAGACACTTAATGACTGGGTCACCTAGGCACCCTGTTTGCATGTCTTCCTAACCCATCTTTATGAGCTCTATTATACAGAATAAAGATAGTAACCTTCTAACCATTTATTTCAAACATTTGCTCTGTGAATTGAAAAATGGTTTATAACATTTTTTTCTTGGTAATTATGATTTTAATATTCCTCCCAGAGTTGAAAGCAGTTTTCACTACAGTTGCCTATTCAAGCAGCCTACCTGAGAATTTGCACCAGAATCTTCTTTTTTGGTCTTGGGTGGTACCTTTGTGCCTATGTTTAAGGAAAAAAAAAAAAAGTTAAAACTTTAGATGTTGCTATTGGAAATGCAATAGATGTTGGAGAAAAACCACAGAGAGAGAATAAAAATTCTGGGACTCTAGATCAGTTTCTTCATGTCCTGGTTAACTCTGACCAGTACCATCCTCTCTGGCCTTGTTTTCTTTACTGAGAAGTGGAGGATACACACTAGTTATACTAGATAGTCTACTTCTGTTTCATAGTCTATGATTCTTTATAATTTCTGATATGAAGCAATTGCTAATTACCTAAAACACCAATGCCAGATCCTTGAGAGATTACCACTATAATGGCTATCCCAATAATGATTATTCTCATTTAAAAATAATTTTTCTTTCTACTTTAAAAAATATAAATTATTAAGCAGCTCAAGAATTATCCTATTATTTGGTTTAGCTGAATTAGGATAGAACATAATAAAAACACATATTCTCCATACTCACTGAAAACATTTGTTCCAGAGATGGGATGGTCCTCCACAAGTTCTACAAAATTAAGGGGAAAAATCCCAATTCTGTCTCGAAGTTCTCCTCTGGCCCATTCTTCACTCACATACTCTTTAAGAATAATAATTTCTCCCTCTGAGAAGCTTAACTCATCCTTCTGGTCTCCAATATATTCAAACCGAGCGACACATCTTGGGCCCCTGAACAAAGAAGATCATGCTGTGGGTTAACCTAGAGAGTACTAACTTTCAAAATGCCTTAAAACTTTCACTCGGTCTTTCAATAAACACGTATTCTGTGTTTATTGTGGAACAAGATACACGAGGCATAATTTAAAAATTCCTGTGGAAAAGAGTAAGCTATATTTCTAAATGATAGTCCTTACTTTCTGGATATGAACCTATACTCTCAAAAAGTCAGGGTCACAGAGTACATGTAGAATTCCAAACAAGGGTCGGGGGGGGGGGGCGGTCACTCTACACTGGTCACCTTTTGGTCCCCTTTACTTCATTGCATGCTTGTGTATGCCTGGGCCACAGTAATCTACGGCTTAATCCAAACCCTCTCAATCGGAGAGGGTTTAGGAGCTGAGTTTAGGAGCGCCCACCCTGAGAATCTCGGGGCAAGACACAGAACTTCCGCGGCAGAAGGCAATGGGCAGCAGCTGGGCAGAGGAGACCGCAACACGTGGTGACTCATCCGTGAGTTGTCTATGGGGATACGTGGTCTTCACAACCAGGAAGTTGGAAGAAAACAGAAACTGGGCAAATTGTAACAAACGTAAACTTAATGTGGTTTCTTTAAAAGATGATTTCTGTAATCACCTTTAAAAAGGCTTCACTTCTGAGAATAAGAACAATCCTTCAATGATTTACAATTGTGACTAAAAACAAGGTAAAAGTAAAGATAAAACAGTGTCTCCGGAAGGCACGGTTTAATACCAAACCTTCGATAAGGCTTCAGAAAGGAAGTCTCAGTCGGAGACTCAGAAGCAACAGTCACAGGAGACACAACTGCCTGAGGAGACAAGGTCGGTCTCGGCACCAATCAAAGTCTGATTTAAGTCCGGTCAATGGACCAACGGCTGTGAAAGCCCACTTTAAATTCAACCTGCTGACACAGTAAACACTGCTTAGAAATAGGAGACAAATTGAACCGAGATAGAATTCAACTATTGTGACATCAGAAGTTTTATTTGTGGTAACCTTTGCATTTATTTTCTGAAGTCCTTGGGGAGCATCTCCTTATGTCTGACCTATTCAAAGACAGGTTTACAGTCTTCAGCAGGTAGTGAATTCTACTAATTTGCTCCTCTACTGGAATATAAAGTTGCAGTATGGCAGTGTTTTAAATCACAAAGGAGTTACGGTGGTGCGTAAAAGGGTATATAAATTCACGGAAAGGTCTTTAGGCATAAAGGCAGACCCCTCCACCTTAACTCTTCCTTTACTTGCTTCTCATTCCTCTTAAAAACAAAACAATATAAAATGCCTAGCAGTTTTTGTGGGGTTCCTATTTCTATAAGGTTAAAATATTTTCAGTGACTAAAATATCTGAATAGTCTGTTGGTAGACAGACAGAAGGCCCAAACAAAATGCAATGATAATGAACCTGTCTCTGCTCCAACTCAGGCCAGGCTGTGTGTGAAAAGCTGCAGGAGTTAGTCTGTGGCTGTCTGCCTGTCCTGCATGACATGGAGCATTGCTCCTGCCAGCTTCTATCGGCATGTCGCATTTATCAGAATTTTAATCGACTATGGCTTTTTATTTTTATTTATTCATTTATTTTAAAAAATATTTTATTTATTTATTTGAGAGAGAATGAGAGAGAGAGAAAGCATGAGAAGCAGCAGGTCAGGGGGAGCCTGAGCAAAAGCCGAGCAGGGAGCCTGATGCGGGGCTAGAACCCCTGACTCCAGGATCATGGCCTGAGCCAAAGATTGTCGTCCAACCAACTAAGCCACCCAGGCACCTATTATTCACTTATTTTCTAAAAAGATTTTATTTCTGGGGCGCCTGGGTGGCTCAGTGGGTTAAAGCCTCTGCCTTCGGCTCGGGTCATGATCCCAGGGTCCTGGGATCGAGCCCCACATCAGGCTCTCTGCTCGGCAGGGGGCCTGCTTCCTCCTCTCTGCCTACTTGTGATCTCTGTCTGTCAAATAAATAAAATCTTAAAAAAAAAAAAAAAAAAAAAAGATTTTATTTCTAAGTGATCTTTACACCCAACATGGGGCTTGAACTTACAACCCTGAGATCAAGAGTCACATGCTTTTCCAACTGAGCCAGCCAGGCGCCCCCCTCCCCCCACCACTAAGGCTTTTTAAACAAGTTAAGTTTTCCTCATCATTACAAAGACACACGGAGAAGGTGAATAATCACACATGTGAAGTGTTTAAAGTTTGGTAATTCTTTATGACATAAATGCATGCCTCCTTTGCATTTTGTGCAAAAGAACACAAATCAAACTTACTTAACACAGTGAGATGAAACAGATTCTCTTTTCCCATTTCCTCCTTCTGGAACATCAACCTGTAAAGACAACGTCAAGGCAACAATTTTATGTTTTCAAATTTTAGTAAGATAAATGTAAGCCTCGGTAATTAGGAAATATGTGACTAAAATGAGCCAATTTACATAGGTATTAAGCGGATGAAGTTGTACCACAGGTGCTAAAAGGTAAGAAAACCAGAATTGAGGTTTTGAAAAAACATATGTAACCTGTCTTTCTGCAGTAGCCTTTTTTTGAATCGCCAATCAATCCTCTTTCTTGCTGGAATAAGCACACTGATACTGCTCTACAATGGACTCCGTTTTCTCTCTCCCACATCCTCTAAGTCGAAAGCTTCAGATGAGGAGGACTGAAGACGGAAACTAGGCAGCAAGCACTCAGGCACCAGCCCGCCTATTTCAAAGCGTTAGTAGAATTCTGCCATACTTTCCTGACCCCCAAATAAAAATTTTAATCAAACTCGCGGATTCTCTCTCTTTTCCCCACTCTGGACCATTTTCTTTTCCTTCAGTGTGAGTGGGGAAGGAAGTAAGGAGTGAGGACTCAGTGAGCGTCTATTAAATGGCAGGCACTTTACAGAATACCTTATTTTCAAGGCTCAGTAGAGCGGGGTTGTCATAAAATATTTGACCATAATGTACTACGCCTGAAAGCTACATTAAGGTTTTCAGGTTTATTTGAAATAAATCAGCACCCTTCCCGATCAATTCTGAAAGTTCAAAAACAATTTTTTAAACTAGGAGGCTTCGAAGTGGCACTTATACCAATAAAGTGGCAGATTCGGTGTGACTGATTTCACTGTGGTTACTGGGCTTTTTAAAGTACTGCCATATTGGGCAGAAGAAAAATAAGGAAGAGTGCTAAAACAAACATTATTCTTAATATTAATTTAGAGAGAGTAGTAAAGATTTCTCTAAAGAGTCAGGGCATATAGAGATACCTATCTGTCTATAAATACACTGCACAATTTTTAAGACCCTCATTTTGGAATTCAAGAGACTCAAACTCATTTATCTTTGAAAAATACAGTTTTTTTAAAAAAAGATTTTATTTACTCATTTGACAGAGAGAGATACACTCAGAGAGAGAATGAGCAGAGGGCGAAGCAGGCTCCCCAATGAGCCAGGAGCCTGACATGGGGCTCGATCCCAGGACTCCGGGATCATGACCTGAGCTGAAGGCAGACTTTAATCATCTGAACCACCCAGGTGCCCCAGGTTTTCTGTTGTTTTTGTTTGTCTTGTTTCCTAGGTTTCTGATGTAATGGAAAATCCTTGGCTTTTTCCCCTTCAAATAAGCTGTTAATGCTCAACGACTTAAGCTAGCTTTATTGATATCTTCCGGTATCAGTAAGTTATATTAGGGACTGAGTCATACTCTTCCTATTGACATAAATGTTCAAGTGGCATTCTGATTTTCTGTACGTGTTTCACAGACATCTGGGCTTACTAGCACTGAGGGCTCTACAATATGGACTCATATATTGCAGGCTGGGAGGGTGTAAAAAATTCCGATACTTTAACGTTTCCCAATCAGATTTGAAGTTATTATGTGAAAAACCATGAATGGACCACTACCTCTAATTAAAGTACTTTAGTAACCCCAAACCTTTTTTTTTTATTTTTTTAAGATGAAAATAAATGGGAATGGAAAGAATAAAAGAAACCAAAATTGATATGTAGTCCAAAGAAAGTAAGTGGCACCATAACCTCAGGGAAAATTCCTCTGGGACTATCTGGTACCATTTAACTGTTGTTTACTAAAGTATCGTTTAGTGCCTACCCACCCCTCCAAGTTGGTTTGCCTGTTGACCTGCAGTCATTTCCCACCTTCGGATTTCAGACAGCACTGAGGCATTCAGTTGTACACGCCACATAATATAGTAATAATTAATCATTATCTAGTTAAAATTTTATTTTTCGAATTTTCCAAATACCAGATGCATCAATGTTAGAACAGGAACAAGAATGTAAGAATCTAGGCTTCCGTCTTTTTCCAAACTGCAAGTTACACAGAATATATGACAAATTTAAATAAGCATTACCCACTTACCATTACTCTGACGTAGTTCGCAGGAAATATGCCAGTCTGGTTTCTACATCTCCCTCTATACCAATCTGGGTCTATTTTTTCCAGAAGATAAACAATTTCTCCAGAAGTGAGGTGCAAGTCATCAGCTTGCTCTGCAACATAAAATTATAATTACGTATATGATGAATTCTCTTGGTTGCAGATTTGATTAAAGCAGAGCACAAAGTAACATTTACTTCTGTCCACTGAGGCAGTATGTTCCAGTGATTCTGAGAACAGATTAGTTCAATCAAATTGACTTAAAAATATATTCTTTTTTTGGGGGGGGTATTGTTATTATGAGCTTCCTCTTTAAAGACTAAATTAGATGCATTTACCATGCATTGATTGATAGGAAATGGTTAAAAAAAAATACTGTGCTGGCCAACGGTTCCTACAGGGCCAATATAAACGTTTGCTGAATACATATTGAACAATGAAAGATTTTATAGACATAGTATAATATTCTTATTATTCTCAATCATGCTTAAAAATCATTTTAATCTCAAAATATTAACTAAGGGACTACTACAGCTCTTTAGCAAGCAAATGTACTCACACTAAAATAAAGATCAGTCTACCAAGCAGATCAGAAGAGATGTTAAATAAATCAGGAGTTTATTTGTAGTCTTGTAATCTTAGATATAAAAGGTATCTAAAAATTTATTACAAAAATGTGTATTTTCATCTTGCAAATAATAGCTAAGCTATGTGTGCAAATTTTGCAACTGTTAGGAGAAAATTATTTCACTTATTAAATTAGAACTAATCTCATTATAATTGCTAATTGGTATGCACTGTTTTTAAAGAGTTAAAAGTTTGCAGTTGGTAGGCAATTTGCTATCTGTTCATTGTAAGGAACCCTCCCTCCTTTCTGCCTCCCCTCACTCTCTCTCTCTCACAGGGAGTTTCAAAGGCAAGGGAATGCAGCTAAGCTCTCTGGAATGGTTGGGTCCAATCGACCCTTTCTTGAAGGCAGGGCGATAGATAAAATGACCTTTCCAATTCAGAACTCCACTGGTACAGAATATGAAGATGTCCTTGAGAGGTTAGTTCAGGGAAGATGGCTGCCTGGCGATCCTAAGGCTCTAGCACCTGATTACTCATGTGCTTACCTGCTGGAAAATCATGAAGAACAACAGCATGAGGGGCACTACTGTCAACAGGCTTCTGGGCATGGTTCGGATCCTGAGGGAGAAAACAGGGCTGTGGATGAAGTGTGCAGGATGGATGCTGGATTTGCCAGTCACTCTGAGACCATTTTTTTTTCTCATTAGAATCCTCTTGACACAATTACATTCTGAGTACAAGATGCAAACCACACAGCTGAGCCAAACAAGGGAATCATTATCAAGTTGAAAAGGCATGTGTCCTTGCCAAGGGAGATGAGAAATCACTCAACTGTAATATCCCCCAGCACTTTTTTGAAACCAAGAGAGTAAAATAAAAGGGAATTAACTTTTTATCATTATTATTATTATTTTTTAAACTAGTACCATTCTCCTCCGAAGTAGTGGTTTTTGATCTGTGCACCTTGCCAAGGTCGTTTTTTCCTTAAATTACGATCAGTACTAAATTTCAACAGAGCCTTAAAAGTTGAATCTTCATTAAAATGGAAAAAGAAGAAAGCTCTGCAATTTATGCTCTTGCCTTTCATAATGAAAAGAGCTAATGACTTCCACACAAGTATAATTCACAAAAAGTAAAATCTATTTCATTTATTATCACTTAACAGAATGCTTTCTCTAATTTGAAGGCCAACAACACTACTTCCCATGCCTCGTCTGGATTTTCTATTTAATCTAAATGGTTTATTCAACAATAATTTTAAGTAAATTAGCAAAGAGAATTCAACACTCTCTACTCATGTAGCCAACTTCCTAGATTGGCTAGGGGAGAAGGTAAAGTTGAAGAGTGACATTTTCTCATTGGCAAGCAGTTGCTACTCTTAGTTTAACACGAATTAGTTATCATCATCATCATCTAATCTGACTAAAAGATATTATTTGGAGTTATAACTTCAAACTCTTCAATACTCACAAACTTGTGAACTGAATGTAGATTACCTCATCTTTCAATCAAAATACCCCCCCCCCCCGAGGCATGCTATATTCTCTCAAGTTAGGTAAACATAAATACTAATTTAGGCCAAGACAGCTTACCAAAGTAACACTGATATTTTCTTGGAAGCTGCTCAGTGCTTTTCTCTAACTAAATGAGCATGATGGGAATTTCAGGAAAGGAGCTGTGAGGTATCTGCAGTCTGGAGGGGCTTTAAAAAATTCACTTAAGTTATTATAGGTATATCTGTATGATTTTCATTTTTTTTCTGATTTACCTCTATGGAAAAAGGAATGACTGTTCAGTGAATACTGTCAGGCTAGATGGCTATCCATTGGGAAAAAAATGAAGTCAGAGTCTTACCCCACACCAAACACAAACAAGAATCTTCAAAGGGGCCCAACAATCTGAACATTACCAAGCCTGAGAGGGAAGATGAGGTGGGACAGTAACTTGAGCCTCCCAATTAGTTTCCCTTCTCCGTCTTCAATGCAAGGATTTCCCCAGCAGTGAGGCCATGGACCTGGCCTGGCAGCTGAGGGGCAGAGAACAGGGTTGGCCACCAGGGGTCAGTACGACTCCGACCACGTCATCCGGGTGGGTATCTGGTAGGTACATGGAATATATTCCAAAGCTCTTCCTAATAGGACTATAAATGCTGACACAAATGAGTAATAAAAAATGCTAACATTGTGTTTACTCACTATGTGCTACTCACCAGGTTAAACACCTTAATATGCATTAATTAGTTCTTTTAAGTTTTTTTTTAAAGATTTTATTTTTATTTATTTGACAGAGAGATCACAAGTAGACAGAGAGGCAGGCAGAAAGAGAGAGGGAAGCAGGCTCCCTGCTGAGCAGAGAGCCCGATGCAGGACTCTGAGATCCCAGGACCCTGAGATCATGACCTTAGTTGAAGGCTGCGGCTTAACCCACTGAGCCACCCAGGCGCCCAGTTCTTTTAAGTTTTTAAACATCTCTGAGATATCACTCACGGATCATAAAATTCACCCCTTTAAAGTGTACATAGTTTGAAAATTCACAGAACCGTGCAACTCTCACCAAAGTGAGAATTTAGACCATTTTTAGTTCTAAGTTTAGACCATTTTTACCACTCCCCAAAGAAACCCTCTCCCGGTTAGCAGTCACTCCCCCTGCACCGTCCCCGTGGCCCTTAGGCAACCACTGGTTTACTGTCTGGATTTACCTCTTGTGGACTTTTTATAAAAATGGAATCATACAATACATCAATTCTAAAGAAACCTCTATGGTGTTATCACAACTATTTTCCATATTTATTTATTTATTTATTTTTTAGAGATTTCATTTATTTTTTTGACAGACAGAGATCACAAGTAGGCAGAGAGGCAGGCAGAGAGAGAAGAAGGGAAGCAGGCTCCCTGCTGAGCAGAGAGCCCGATGTGGGGCTCAATCCCAGGACCCTGAGATCATGACCTGAGCCGAAGGCAGAGGATTTAACCACTGAGCCACCCAGGCGCCCCTATTTCCCACATTTAAAAAAATGAAGGTAGAAGTTAAGAACGGCCTGGTGACGTACAGTGAACTGAAACTATGATCTGAGACATTCAACCTCAACTGATAATGTTCACTATTTTCTGTTTATTAAGGTACGGGAGAGTAGAACTCAGCTGTAGAAATCTTTACCTTAAAACTAGGCTTACAAATAGGTAAATTTTATTTTTCTGAAAAATGTAACGCTAAGCCATGAATCCAGAGTCTACAGGAGGCTTCATTGTGGCATCACGAGTAGTTGGCCAAAGGAGGCCGGGTGTCTTCAATTCTATGGTACAAGGGGAAGGAGGTAACGTTTAAAGTGGAAAAAGCTGGGGTTCCTGGGTAGCTCAGTTGGGTGAGGGTCCTGGGGTCCTGGGACAGAACCCTACATCGGGGTCCCTGTTCAGCAGGCAGCCTGCTTTTCCCTCCCCCGCAACCCGCTCCTGCTCTCTCTTGCTATCTTCCTCTCTCTCTTAAATAAATATTTTAAAAAATAAAGTGGAAAAAACTTTGGACTGTTCTAAAAGAATAACTTCTAATTTTTTTTAGCTTTTGTTTTTTTTATCGAGGAAAGCTTTTTGGCAGTACAAGTCCCACTATTACCCATCGGTGCGTTCTGAGAGAGGAAAGACAGCTGGGACAGATGGATAATGCTGTATCAAAACAAAGGGAAAATGAGCAACAGGGGAACTCTAGCTATGCGGACTAAACTTAGAATTTCAGTATCCTAGCGGTGACTCGTTTCATACATATCTTCTCTGCTCTCCGAAATATCATCTCTTACGTTTCTTAGCAAACTTCAAAAGACAAACTGCCTTCTGGGAAGAAAGAATTGGACTAGATTTTGAAAAAGCAGGACAAATGGCCAATCAAATAAATCCCCTTGTGTTAAGTGATAGGCGGCTATTATTTTTCATGTGTGCCACGTTAACTACCAGATAGTGAAAACTTAACAGGGTAACTTAAGAAGCTCTTTTACAAACAGACCTCTGTAAATCATTCGGTGCTACTTTTCTGGCGAAACAAATGACCTTCAACATGCACCGCATTCTCCCAGGCTCCGCAAATTTGTTAGGCCTACCCTGTGACTTGAGGTTGTTGGATTATATTTCATTTCATTATTCTGAGCTACGATGAGAGAAATGAGGCTTGCTCTAAGCTTCAATCTTACAGGGAAGTGCTTCTTAAAAATAATTACCCATTCTGGTAG
Source organism: Mustela lutreola (assembly GCF_030435805.1). Classification (NCBI taxonomy): domain Eukaryota; kingdom Metazoa; phylum Chordata; class Mammalia; order Carnivora; family Mustelidae; genus Mustela; species Mustela lutreola. The sequence continues at coordinate 142,350,773 of NC_081290.1, read as the reverse complement.
AAAACTAATCTCTGGCACTTTGGTAAACATGTTTACATTATTTCAAAAATAAATAGCTCTCACAGTTGAAAATTAATGACGGAGTGGCCTCCTTGCTCTAAGTCATCATGAGATGAAGAAGGCTAAACACATGGTAGTCATTCTCTGTAGCAAAGTGATTAGCATGGCAGAGGCAAGTCTTTTAGAAGTAATTTATTCTTAAAATGAAATAAAATGCTACCGTCATTTTTAACTCTGGTTAAGATAAACGTGCTAATAAAAACCTGAGGATGAGATATAATTAATAGTTCTATGAAATGTGCTGCCATGTGTGATACGAGGGCCGTACAGCATTAATTCCTTACATTTGGTCTGCTTCTAAGATGTTCATCAAGTGGAGTGATAATCTTTATCTGAGACAGGTGAACTCTGCCAGTATCTTCTCCCTTTTGGCATTCCAAGTAATTATTTTCTGCCTGCTTCAGCATCACAAGTACGTCCCCACGCTGTAAGGCACAATACCACACTCTGCAGCAATTATTATTTAATAAAACATTATTACTTTTTTCACATTTTAATCTTCAGAGCCTAAAGCATTTAATAACGTGTAAAGCAGTAACAGAGGCCAGTGATTTTTTTTTTTTAATCAGTCAGTAAAGAAAGAGCTCTACTTTACCTTACAGGAGAGTTCTCCAGGGTTTTGGGAGACAATGTCTTCATTGGCAATTCCATGAGGCACAGACAGCTTAAACACAAACCCACAAAAGTATTATTCGCCATCAAATGACCTACTCATAAGCTGCTGATAACATGGGAGATTTCACATGTGTGCAGACGTGCGCGGACAGTGCAACGTCTCCAGCAGCTCAGCTGTTTGGGTTCCTCAGTGCAACGTCTCCAGCAGCTCAGCTGTTTGGGTTCCTCAGGCTCTAGATCTGGTGGGGCCTGCCACTCTCATGGATCCCTCAACAGTCCCTGGGGAGGTGTAGTTGAGCCCACAGGACGGTGGCTTAACGTGGCCCCAAGTTGCCTTTAACAACCACAACCTGCAAGTTCCACTGTGCAAGACAAGGCCCACCATGTCTCCTGGGCATATGGATCAATGCTCAGCACCCGACCTCAAGCTCTGTCAGGACAGGGTTCTCAGTGGTTGTCTTCTAAAGGCTGACAGGGGGCTGGAGTGTCCTCTGTAGTGCTTGACTGACTGATTCCATCTGCCTTGCATCTCGTTTTCTTTTAATCTCTTTGACACCAAGTGTCTACGTAAACCTAGTTCACTGCCTGACCCCAGTCACTTCCTGGTCTACCCCACTGCTTTTCTATCTGCAGCCCCCTCTGGCCAGAGGACTCTGTTCCCAGCCTTTGGTAAATTCAGGCCCGTGAGTGCAGATCAGAGGGCCTGTAAAATATAAAAGGCATACCCAGGAAATGTGAGCACACAAGCTCACTTCCAACAAGGATAAAGGAGGTTGCCTGGGCCCTTGGATCACTCAGGAGCAAAGACTCAAGAGTGCAAGAACGTGTGACCCTGTAAGGCTGGGTTGGGTGGTGCTGATTCCCAGGATCTCTGTGAAGAGTCCCAGGCTCCTGAAGTAACCAGATTCCTGATTAGCAATTTAATGAAAAGGTTGCCATGGTAAAAATGAGAGATTTAAAGAATCATTTCACAATGAGATACTTTACTACCACTTTAAATTTATTAACTTGAGACATCTAAATGTTTTATACAGTTATGCTAAGAACCATAAGCAAAATGCGGTTCTTCCTAAATGAGACTCTGAACATGGAATGGCCAAAACAAGTAGACTTTACAGTTAGTAACACTACTGTTGTAGTATGGTTTAATGACTACGAGCACGGGCTCCGAGCCAGCTGACCTATGTTCAAATCTTGGCTCTACCATTAACTGGCTTTGTGATCCTGAACAAATTCCTTAACCTTCCTGTGTCTTATTTTCCTCATTGGTACAACAGAGATCATTATAGTATTTACTTCACAGGGTTGGGTGATGAATAAATGAGTTATTTAAAAGGCATAAAGCGTTTCAACAGTATCTGGCTCATAAAAAGTACTTAATACATCAACCACTGTTTATTATTTTAAGTCAAAGAACATCTCTGGGTTTTAGCCATTAAAATTTCCTCAGTTTAAATGAAAATGAAAATGAATATACTACATCTTTCTTACCTATTTCTTATCTGTCTATACCCTTCCCTCAGGGGGACTAAAAAATCCTAAATGGCTTAAGGTAGAAACAGATTCTGGCATAATGATGGAAATGTAGAACATGGACTTATTAATTAGTATCCTTGTCAAAAACCATTGTCCTATAATTGTTTAAAAAGTGCGAACAGTTCTGTTCCCCTTCTTTTTATTTGCTTTGCATTTTATCAGGCTAACCTGACCAAAGTAGAGACAGCACATCAGCTCTGTTTTCAAGTGTGGGGAATGGACTGGACAAATGTTTAAAGTCACACGGAAAAAAAACTTCAAAGAGAATAGAACTAATACCTCAATGATCTCAGTTATCGATTAAAAACTTCTAACCAGTGACTGTTAAAGGGGCCATGATAATTAGGTTTAGAAAAGGGAAAAGTGAGGAAGAATGCACCCATCCTAAAGAGGAATTCCCTTCTATTGTAATCTAAATTTTAGTCTGTGGGCAAGGTAGCTGTAAGACACAAACTGTATCAAGTTATGAACTACAACATCTGTCAGAGCTACTCCCATCAGTATAATACACTGGGTCAGGTTTTTCAGTTTGTTTGGTCAAGCCAGACAGCAGGTTACAATCTCTGTCTGCCCTACTTCCTCTTCCTGCATTTCTTCTAATAAGGAAACCCCGCTGGAAAGACCTCGGTTTCACTCTGGCCTACTTATCTCAAGCCTTCTTGGCGCTCAAGGGGCAATTCCACATTTGTCTCATCATCTTTTTCTAAGGAATAATGGGTCTTTTATGTACTTCAGGACAAATCTCTTGACCAGAAACATTTTTAAAAGCTACATTTACCATGTATTTCCTGTAGAGAGGGTGTCCTGGTTTGGGGCGAGGGGGCAGCACCGGATCTTGAGTTCTAAATACTTGACTCTTGGCTTTTGAGAGTCCAGATGCCAAGTTACTTTGCTTTTTCTGAAGATCCATTTCAGAAGAAGACCGATTAAAAGGCAGTTTTTTACTGGATGCTCTGCTTGCAGAAAGTTTGGGGGGAGGTGGTCTCTCAGGGGCTCCCCTGTGAGGAGGTTGTCGAGCTGGTATCGCTTTGCCATTTACAGGTCTGAAATTCAAGTTGGTAGCTCTAAGTCCGTGCTTGATAAATATTAGGGTCCTGGTTGACTTTCTTATTACACACACACACACACACACACACTCGTATTTGCTGGTGTAATATAATTTGCTAAAACATGCAGGGTATGCTATTTTTGAGCAAATGACTGCTGCATTAAACATTATATTATTAGAGGAAATGCCATGGTGCTCCAGCTTCCTCTTATCTTGCACTAGAGATTCATTAGTTTCAGACAAACAAGGCTTTACTATCATGAGCTCTCTAAGGCCCCATTTACTCTGAAACACACCATGATGACTTCAGAAGACTAAGCACTTTCTACCAAAGTCTCAGATGAGAGCTAATAATAAGGTATCAGGTGTATCTATGGGGTCTTAGACGTAATTACAAAAGGAACATCAAACTCCAATATTCGTGTTACAGGAATTATTATTAAAACCCCAATTTAGATTAATATAAAGCAAGCTAGTTCTGCAAATGGGGTTGGACAACTATTATTTTGAAAGCCTTCCCTTAACTCCTATGATAAAAATAATTTCCAACATAGTAACATCTTCCATTCCATCTTAGCTTTTTGTTCAAAGAGCCCTGGAACTCAGGAGGGCAGGGAACCCCTGAGCTCACAAAGTCTGTCTCCTTTTGGAGATAGTTCCCAAATCCAGGCTAGTTCTCACAGCAGGAAGCTTGTGTGTGTGTGTGTGTGTGTGTGTGTGTGTACGTACACATTCCAAAAGTGGAGGTGCTTTAGGTTCAGAAAGCAGTTTTGTTTATTTAATTGAGGAAAAGAAATAAAGATCCATGTCTGTGTTCTAGGAGTTGTGGGATTGTGTGAAAAGAAAGAAGGAGCAGAGATTCCTACAACCTGCCGTGGGAAGCAGACCAGAGGTTGGTTATTGCTCTGGGTGAGTTTGTGAGTTCAATGCATCTCTAAAAGATCTAAGACCAACGACTCTCAGTTTTGTTTTGTTTTGAGAACTTATTTATTTATCAGAGACAGATGGAGAGGGAGAGAACATGAAGGGGGCAGTGGGAGAAGCAGACTCCCTGCTGAGTGAGAGCACAATGCGGGGATCGATCCCAGGACCCCAAGATCATGACCCGAGCTGAAGGCAGACACTTAACTGACTAAGCCACCCAGGTGCCCCAACACTCAGTTTTGGTAACAGAAAAGAGAGTCTAGTCTTTGAATCATTAGTTTTTCTCTAATTTACCTTTTTAAAAAAAGTTTATTTATTTTTTTAATAATCTCTGTACCCAACGTGGGGCTTGAACTCACGACCCCGAGATCAAAAGTCACATGCTCTTCTGAATGACCCAGCCAGGCAGCCCTTTAATTTACTTTTTACAAGTTTTCCCACACTTTACTTACCTTGGTGGCAACCTTGGGGGTCCCCGCACAGAGCCTCCTGTTTGACCCGTGTGGTCAGATTCCTACAATTATCAGAGAATTCTTTTAAGTTAAGGTAAATCTGAAACAGGAGCTTGTCGAGAGGAATTATGGACAACTTGTTGGCTAGATCTCTAAGTGAAAATGTAGCTGTTATAGACAGTAGCTTAAGAGTTTCTGGTCTTAAGCAATATTAACTCATTACTTGTTCCTACCTAAGTTTTCAAGTCCTAATATAAGTGAAAACAGAGAGGAGACCAGCAGGTGGACCACAGTGCAACCGAGTGGACAACGTGGTTATGCATGCAGCAGACCCACCACGTATGAAAGATGTTGCTGAAATCCTATATAGCAGCAATTTAAGCAGAAACTGGGGAATTAAAAAAAAATATGGCCTCTATTTATCCCATGATAACACATAAAGTATGCACTACTCCTCGGTTTAAACATATAGTAAGTGAGGTGGCAGTTAGTTTGTTTTGCTTTGAACAGGCAGATCTCACATCGCTGGATGGTTTATACTTTATGTGGTGGCTTTTCAACTGGGAGAAGGAGAACACAGAAGAAGCTTAAGGGATGGACTGAAAGCAAAGTATGTGAAGCGGAATAGAAAAGGCCCAAGAAAGAAGAGAGGGTAAAAGGGGATACCTGGAAAAAGAAAAGAGAGGTGGAGCAGGAATGTACATGCCTAAGAGCAGAGGGGAAGAACTGGAAGCATGGAGAACAACAGGGAGATTTCTTTAGGCTAAAGGAATCAAACCGTGTTGTTTCAACAGGTTCTTCAAACATGGTGTAGCCCAAGGACGGGGACATGAATACAATACAAAGGGAAAATGCTAGTCCTTTAAAATTACACTGCCCCCCCCTCTTTTTTTAAAGGGAGATTGAACTGTTGCTTGGGGTTCTTTGGGCTAATTTAGACTGTTTTCCTCCTTCTCACCTGATAAATGAGTTAAAATTCACTTCCACAGTGTTTTAATTTGAACTGAATATTAACTTTTCCTTAAATACCAAATGATTAATTGCCAATAACTGTGATCATTTACGTATGTTTCAAAATCCCATTTTTAAAAACAAATTAAGCTTGCCCTTAAAACCTGGTTTCACTAATGAGTTCAGTTAATGTAGTGAGGCGAGTCACCAGCGCATAAACCCTGCAATATTCCAGTCTAATCCATGCTTTATAAATACACGGCTGCCCATTTCCCCCCACTGACGAATACTGCTATGACTCTGAAAAACTCACTCACATCTTTGGCCCTCTTTAAGATTAACAAACGAACAAACAGAAAAACCATCTAGTAGACAGGCATGAACTCTTGTTTTTTTTTAAAATTACAGTTGTTAGGTAACTTAACAATTAAGGGCAAATTAAACAAATACATTCGGAGAAATCTGACGAAGTTATAGGGGATGTACTTTAGTAACGACCCGCCACAGAATCCTAATCTTGTGTCAAATACGAGCTGCGATTTTCTCTCAGTGGTGTTCTGTTTATGGAGGATCCTAAGTATCTTTTGAGTTTCTCAAGTTTTCTAACTGAGGAAATTTTAACTCAGGAGAAAAAAAAACGGGGAGGGGACGGAGCGCCCCCACGGGCCAGAAACGGCTGGCACGCGGTGCAGGCACTGCTGTGTCCCGCATCCGCAGTGAGTACTGAGAAGAGGGGAGGGGACTGTCCTCCTGTTCGCTCGAGTCCAGCTTTGCGCCCGGTTCCGCCAACAGTCTCTGGAAGACGACTGATTAGCGATTCCCTCCTTTCCAATATTCCGCCCCTAACTGGAGCCTCTCTGCATCTGCTTTTTTGTAGTTTTTCTTTAGCTCTGACATCTCTGCACTTTGGCTTTTGATGTGTCTGGACAGGCATTTTAGTGCCTGGAGACGTTGGTTTTTCCGCTTGTACTGTTCCTGCGGATGCCATCTTTTTGTTCATCGGCTTTGAAACGGCTTCTTACTTCCTAACATCAAAATAATCCCGCCGTTTTTTGCAGAACTTCAAAAGACCAGGGGGTAGTCTTGTCTGTCGGAACTACTGAGCAGCCTCCACGGATGCTCTTCCTGTTCTTTCTCCAGGAAGTGGGGCCACTTCTTCGCTCCGGAAGGCCGCGGCCAGCGTGTGCGCCAGCGTGTGCGCCAGCGTGTGCGCCAGCGTGTGCGCCAGCGTGTGCGCCAGCGTGTGCGCCAGCGTGTGCGCCAGCGTGTGCGCCAGCGTGTGCGCCAGCGTGTGCGCCAGCGTGTGCGCCAGCGTGTGCGCGGCCGCCCGGATTCCTCAACCACGCCAGGGGGCGCCTCCTACCTCCTCCTGCACCGGCTGCAGCTTGCCTGAGGAGTTCCTGCGGCGAGCACGGGGCACACAGAAGCACCCGTTCTCGCTCCGGGAGCTCCGCATGGTCCTTACCCTTGAGTCGAGTGTGACATTCTGTAACGGTTCTCTTGTCCTAAGATGGGAAGTTCCCTGGCTCTCAAGGCAGGAGAAACAGTGGAGCGTTTTCGTCTTGCGCCTCGTCAGAAGACCAGGCCTATTCCCACCGGTAATTACACGGGTCAAATAATCTCTCCAGGTATCCTCCCCGATATCTGAAGGCTTTTTGGTCTCTGGTCTACTATTCATTCAGTAATTCTAATTTTCAAACAGAAGGAATTTCTCAGGCATAGATTGGACTTCCTGGCCCTGGAATTCTGTGTGTGTGACTTGAGCCGGCTCCTGTCCCTTGCGGTCTGTTTCTTGTCTCTTCCTGCTCCAGACCCAGTGCGTCTCTCAAGGTATGGACTGATTAGAACACGGCACGGAATGCTTGGCCTTCCTTCGTCAGCAGTGCAGGACAGGATTTTCCTGTTCACGTGAGGTACCATTGTGATTACAGGACCTCTCCAGATGGTCTAGTTTATTCTAACTTCCTCCTCTTGTTTTTCTAGAATGTGGGAGTTGCTTCGTGGTCCGCTTAACACCCAATGTAATAATACCTAATACTTTAATAGAGCTTTACGGTTTACAGAAGCCCATTACACGACTTCCTGAATGAGGTATATGCCTGCTCATCCTCCTCTCACTCTCCTTTACAACCCTTTAGAGCAGAAGCCAGTAACCTTCTTAAGTAAATTTTCCTCCATGGAAATTTGGGATTCTCTCCTATTCAACAGTATTATAGGGACCCTATCCTCCCCTTTTGGGCTTTCTTGGCCCAGTTTTAATAAAAATTTATAACCAAGTACTTTGAAAATGCAAATGATCACTAAATTTTAGTTCAGCCTACAGGAAAATCTCATTAACTTGATATTGGCTAATTCAATTTAATGTCTCCTTCAAAGAAATATCTTTTCACTAGATGATTAGATGGGTTTGCATGTCTAATAAGCATAGTTAATGCACAGAATAAAACTACTATGAAATTTTAATGGAAAATTTGGTTCAAAGGCATTAAGAATTTGTTCCTTAAAATTTTTTTAAATTTTGTTTTTTAATTTTTATTTTCTTATTGAATAATTAATATATAACATTGTATTAGTTTCTGGTGTACAACAGAATGATTTAATATTTATATACATTAAATAATGGGCACTACAGTAAGTCTAGTTACCTACTTACTCTCTGTCACCCATATGAAGTCATTACAGTATGTCTTCTTTGGAGAAGTATCTGCTCATGTTTTCTGCCCATTTTTTGACTTAATTTTTTTTGGGTGTTGAGTTTCAGAAATTCTTTATAGATCTTGGATACCAGCCCTTTGTCTGTACTGTCATTTGGAAATATCTTCTCCCATTCTGTGGGTTGCCTCTTTGTTTTGTTGACTGTTTCCTTTGCTGTGCAGAAGCTTTTTATCTCAATGAAGTCCCCAAAATCCCTTTCGCTTTTGTTTCCCTTGCCCTTGGAGAGTGTCTTCAAAGAAGTTGCTGTGGCCAGGGTCAAAGAGGCTGCTGCCTTGAGGATTTTGATAGATTCCTGCCTCACTCTGAGGTCGTTCATCCATTTAGAGTTTATCTTTGTGCATGGTGTAAGAGAATGGTCGAGTTTCATTCTTCTGCATGTGGCTGTCCAATTTTCCCAGCACCATTTATTGAAGAGACTGTCTTTTTTTCTCACTGAATATTTTTCCTACTTTGTTGAAGGTTAGTAGCCCATAGAGTTGCAGGTCCATATCTGGGCTCTCTACTCTGTTCCCCAAAGTTCTTTGACTATTACTGACCGTATTCCCTATACTGCATACTACACCCCCATATCTTTATTTATTTTAAAAGCATAAGATTGTACCTCTTAATCTTCTTCACCTATTTCATCTATCCTACCCCCCGGACCCTTCCACTTCCCCTCTGGCAACCTCAGTTTGTTTTCTGTATCTATGAGTCTGTTTCTATTTTGTTGTTTGTGTTGCTTTTTAGATCCCACATATAAATAAGTCATACGGTACTTGTCTTTCTCGGCCTGACTTACTTAACTTAGCTTAATACCCTCTAGGTTCATCCATGTTGTCACAAATGGCAAGATTTCATCTTTTTTTGTGGCTGAGTGATATTTCATTGTACATAGACAGCACATCTTCTTTACCCATTCATCTATTGATGGACACTTAGGCTGCTCCCACATCTTTTTTTTTCTTTTTTATTTACTTGACAGAGAGATACACAATGACAGAGAGAATACAAACAGGAGGAGTGGGAAAGGAGAGGCAGACTTCCCGCCGAGCAGGGAGCCCCATGCGGAACTCGACCCCCAGACCCTGGAATCATGACCTGAGCTGAAAGCAAGCACTTATTAACAACTGAGCCACCCAGGAGCCCTGCTGCTTCCATATCTTGGCTACTGTAAATAATGCTGTGATGAACATAGGGGTACACACGTATTTTTGAATTACTGTCTTCATTTTTTTTTTCTTTAGGTAACTACCTAGAAGTGAAATTGCTGGATCATATGGTAGTTCTGTTCCTAATTTTCTGAGGAACTTCTACACTGTTTTTCACAGTGGCTGCACAAATTTACATGCCCAAAAACAGTGCAAGAGGGTTACCTTTTCCCCACATCCTTGCCAATACTTGTTAACAAACCTTTAAAGATAATCTAGCATATGGGAATTAGAAACAGTATGGGGAAAAGGTATTGAGATTGAAAAAAAAAAGTATATATATATATATTTAATACTTGTTAACTACCATTGTTTCACAAGTACATGGTAAAGTACTATTTTTTATTTAAAAAATTATTTTCCTTAAATTTCTTATGGTAATTATCTTAAAATTACGTCACTAGTTGGACATTTTAAATAAAACTGATGACTAAGTCTAATTCCACAAATATTAAAGGTTTTCAGAGATGTCAATAACTTCCTCATTATTAGTGCCATTTAAAAGACAATATAGGGGTGCCTGGGTGGCTCAGTGGGTTAAGCCGCTGCCTTCGGCTCAGGTCATGGATCTCAGGGTCCTGGGATCGAGTCCCACATCGGGCTCTCTGCTCAGCAGGGAGCCTGCTTCCCTCTTTCTCTCTCTCTCTCTCTCTGCCAGCCTCTCTACCAACCTGTGATCTCTCTCTGTCAAATAAATAAATAAAATATTTAAAAAAAATAAAAATAAAATAAAAGACAATATAGGACAGCATAGGACAAATTATTTTATGATGAAGTACAATGAACTGGCCTAATTCTTTTGTTCTACAAGAATTTTAAAAATATTGAACAACAGGGGTGCCTGGATGGCTCAGTGGATTAAAGCCTCTGCTTTCCCCTTGGGTCATGATCCCAGGGTCCTGGGATCGAGCCCCGCTTTGGGCTCTCTGTTCAGCGGGGAGCCTGCCTCCCCTGCTTCTCTGCCTCCCTCTCTGCCTACTTGTGATCTCTCTGTCAAATAAATAAATAAAATCTTCAAAAAAATATTGATTATCACATTAAATAAGTACTGGGGCTCAGAACTGGTTTGCAATAGAAGTCTTTATGTGACCAACAGTAAAATAATTCAGACATCATAATTTAAAATTAGTAGCTTCGTCTTTGATCTAAGACAATTTATAAGGACAACTTACCAAGTTTCTAGTTCTGTCAACAGTACTGAGCTTTCCAGACACTGTACTGCAAGTATTTCCAATAGGTTTTTCAATAGGGAGAGGAGGTGGACTTTGTGAATCCTCATGTAAACCTGGAAAAATAACAGTAATTCATCAGTAATTTCTGGCCTTTGGGGATTCTGAAAGATGAAATGACTGCAGCTTGTTTCCTCAGGAAAAAGACCATCTTAAGAGAGCCACACAAAGAATGGACAGCGAAGTAAATGAGAAGGAGCTAGGAAGCCTCAGAAGACTGATGGGTTAGGAGACATCAGGCAGTTTTACTGACTGTTGTACAGCGTAAAAATAATACCAAATAAATAGTAGCAGTAGCATCCCGCATTTTTGAGAACCCTCAGTGCGCCAGGCACTAAGTTAAGGCCTTTTGTTCATATACATTTCTCCAACTGATATCTATGTGCTCTATGTGCACAGTTCTCTGGCTAGTCGTCACATGTGGTGATGTAAACTTACATCTTAAACAAAATTAAAAATTCAGTTCCTTGGCTGAACTAGCTACCTTCACTCAGTGGCCAAGCGCTCACAGCCACATCTGGCTAGCGGTTACTATCATGGACAGCACCGTCCTGGAACATTTCCATCTTTGCAGGAAGTCCTACTGGACAGCACTGCGCTACATAACAATTTACCTATTCTATAGATGAAGAAAGCAAAGCTGAGAAGACAATAAATAAGCCATTCAATGTCTTAATGCTAGTAATTGTCAGATCCAGGGTTTTGAACCCTAAAGCCTGTGCTACTGTAATATGGCATGTTGCTTCCTAATAAGTTGTGTAATCCAGATATCCCCCTCCCCCAAATAATTAAATGTTTTCTAATTCATTAGCTCCAGATTAGTAGACTTAATTGCCTTCATTTTAACAAACAATATCTTTGCATCCAAACCATATCCTTAAGTCAGTGATAGCATAGGCCCCTTAACATTATTCTAAAAAGAAGAAAAAGATCAGATTTAATTAGTGACAGCTAATTAAAATCTGTATGCAAAAACACTTGGAGAGCGGATGACTTAACATACTGAAGGAGGCTAAAGTCACCATTCACACAAATTTAGACACTTAAAGGAGATGGGATTTTTTTTCCTTCTTTCAAATGAACACTCTCTACTCTCATTTCACATGAAACACCTATAAACAAGAGGATGATCTGTCAGGTTCCTATTTTATCTACAGGCAGGAAAACACTCTCTAAAGGAGGAAAATACCCAGGCCAGCTACTAGGAAACAACGAAAGAGAGACAGACAAGCATTCCCAGCGAGAAGCAGGTCTGCTCTGGAAATGAAGACACCAGCAACATTTCAACTCAGCTGCCATCTTGAAGACTCTCACTCTGGTACAATTGTCTTATTCTTATAAAGAAACGATAAATCACACAGGATACTGTATTGCTCTGATGAACCATTAAGGGTACAAAGTCGTAATAACATGAAAGTAGAGAGGAGATACCTTACTGGCAGGACGGGACATAGGGATTATCAGGCATGGGTGTGTGGGCTAAGTGGAGAATTCCAATTTCAAGTCATGTGGTCAGAGGAGGTCTCAATGAGAAAAGTGGCATTTGAACAAGACCCGGAGGAGTGGTGAAGGAGGAAGCCATGCACCTATCTGGGAAAAGGACATCCTAGTCAGAAGAAACAAACCTCAAGGGGAAAGATCTGACAGGCTCAAAGAAGACCAAGAAGTCTTGCACCACAAAGCTTTCCTTTCTTCATTTGACCATTCCAAGTTCTTCCAACACCGAGGAAATTTTTTCTTCCTCCACAGCACATATGAATTGCTTAATAACTAAAATAATACAGTCCTGGGGAACTGGTTTTTAATAGAAATAATGCTCTAGAAACTGGCATGTCCATTCTCTCATCTATGGCAGTTAGAATCCAACTTTCGAAGAGTTCCTGGAACTTTGTCAGAATAATAAATAAAGGTGCTTTCTCAATACATCCACTACAGGATTCTAGGACTATGAATCCAATTTGTAAATATGCAGGCCTGGGACTGCTTATTCATAGAAAGGCCTGCTTCCAGGGCGGGTCCTTGCTGGCATCTGGGAATTTGGGAGTTGGGGAATTCCCACCAGCCCCAGAACTGATAAAATGAAAAAATATGGTTGATGCTGAATACCTGCTTTTCTTCTCAGAATCTAGAATTTTACAATGTGCCCAAATTCCCAGAGGTGCCTACGTGATCAACCCCTAATAAAAAACCCTGGGTATTCAGTGTCTAATGAGCTTCCTCAGCTGACAACATTTCACCTGTGTTGTCACAACTGGATCCTGGGGGAGTTAAGCAGAGCCTTTGTGATTCCCCTGGGAGACAACACCTAGAAGCCCGTGCCAGGTTTCCTCCAGACTCTGCCCAATGCACCGTTTCCTGTTGCTGATTTTGTTTTGTATACTTTTGCTGTAATAAATCACAGCTGTGAACATAATGCTAAGTCCTGCCAGTCCTCCTAGGGATTGTCAAACCCGGGGTTTTGGGGGACCCTGGTGCAACAGGAGAATAAATTTAATAAATGTAAAAACTGTATTACTTAAAACCTACATGAGCGTCAGGCAATATTTATGCTCACTGTATTTCACTGGGCCTGTTAAAATCCAGAATACATTTTGACAAGGTAACAGCAAACAGACAAACAACCCATTGAACTATCATCTGGGAGACTTACATACAGCCCACTGGTTTGCGGGCTATCTAATGCTGTCAAAAGAAATATACCACCAGTTCTTTAACCTACCACATAACCTCCTAAGAAGCAAGAACCCACCAGAATTTGGTACCCTTGACTTTTTCTCCTCTGCATTCTTCATAGTCACTGTTTAATCTTCTATGTGGCTTAGAGCCATCAATTAATAAAAAAATACTCAAAAGACCAAAACCAGTATGATCCTTCTGGGTAGTTTTTTTACAGAAAAACCAAACCCCTGAACTAAAGGGGTTTCATGGCATTCTAGGGTATGCCTGGAGAATAGGCTGGGGATGTTACAGACCGGTGAAGGACGGGGACACTTGATCTGCTACCAGGAGCAACAGAGTGGCAGGATCTCCTACTGACTAGAGGCAAGGATGCATCTGGACCATGCAAAGGCACTGAATGAAATGAAATGAGAGCAGACGCTCCTGGCAAAAACTGCGTGATCGCCTCGAGCAATGCCAGGAACCGCTTTGGAAATCTGCACAAGCACATGCGCACACATGTACACACACCTTTACACACAACTTTTAACCATCTCCAGGGTCTAAAATAAATGCGCCTGGCCTTCTTGGCCTCTCTTAAAATAATTTCCTTGCAGTCCTTATAAAAGCTCACAGGAAATATCATTTATTGTACCATTAAAAAAAATCAAGGCAAATAATATCAAAATGGAAAGTTACACTGATTTTTAAAAATGTTAGACATTATTATGTCTTCATAATTCTTGGTTACTGCTCTTCATATAATTCATACATACTTAGACTATGGTATCCAGGCAGACACACACAACGTTATTTGCTATCACTTTCAATCAGAACTGACGTGAACAACGTGAGGTTAGAGGTGCTGATACCCTGGTGCAGCCAAAAATCCATAAGTATCATCATCTTTTTTTTTTTTAAAGATACTATTTATTTGACAGAGCCCAAGTTGGGGAAGGGCAGAGAGAGAGGGAGAAGCTGACTACCTGTTGAGCAAGGAGCCTGATGTGGGGTCCAATCTCAGGACCCTGGGATCACAACCTGAGCCAAAGGCGGACACTTAACCGACTGAGCCAACCAGGCAACCCCAACATGTAACTTCTGATTCTCCCAAAACTTAACTATTAACAGCCTACTGATACCATAAATAGCCAATGAACACAGATTTTGTATGTTATATACATGACATACTGTATTGTTACAACACTAAGCTAGAGAAAAGAAAATGTTATTAAGAAAACCATAAAGAGGGGTGCTTGAGCGGCTCAGTTGGTTGAGTGTCTGCCTTCGGCTCGGGTCATGATCTCAGGGCCCTGGGATTGAGCCCCACATCGGGCTCTCTGCTCAGCAGGAAGCCTGTTTCTCCCTCTCCCTCTGCCACTAGCAACCCCCAGTTGAGCTTGCTCTCTCTCTCTCAAATAAATAAAATCGTATTTTTTTTTTAAATTTTTTTTTAAAGATTTTATTTATTTATTTGACAGAGAGAGATCACAACTAGGCAGAGAGGCAGGCAGAGAGAGAGAGGAGGAAGCAGGCTCCCCGCTGAGCAGAGAGCTCGATGCGGGACTCAATCCCAGGACCCTGAGATCATGACCTGAGCCGAAGGCAGTGGCTTAACCCACTGAGCCACCCAGGCGCCCTCAAATAAATAAAATCTTTAAAAAGAAAAATAAGAAACCATAAAGAAAATACCTTTATAGTACTGTACTATAAAAAGTCTGCATGTAAGTGGATGCACACAGTTCATACCTGTGTTGTTCAAGGGTCAACTGTACTTTCCCACCACCTTTACCCAAGGCACTAACAAGACACTACAATTTTTCTGAGTTTCAGTTTCCTTCTACTCTCTGCCTCAAAACCACGGTATAGATAAATGAAATCCATATTTACTATACCAACTGTCAAAAGAACTGTGAAAAAAGAACTTGTTTTCAAATATCCTTTGACTGTAAATAATAGCAAATGGCCAATCCCACATAATTTCAAAAGCAGACATTGACAAATTAGTATTATATTTCTCCCAGGCTCTGAGAAGCAAAGAAAGAAGGCCGGTTAGTGCTTACATTTTCCTGGTTTGGCTGGAATTCGAATCACAGTGGGCTTCCTGGTGGGTGCTGGTTGAACTGCTGGTTGAACTGCTCGTTCCTTTGTTGGTTCTGTTTTTATGGGGAGCTGAAAGGGATCTAATGAAAAACACAGTTTATTTTGCATGTTTTAGTTAACACGGACTCAAAACAAAAAATCTCATTCATAATTAAAGAGTCATATTTTCATGCCCCAGGGAAAACTATTCATGGATAAACAGAATCTCAGTTTGCAGAGACAAAAACAAAGTCGGAGCTCATGAAAGGAAATAAGTTGGTGCTCTGTAAATAATTCATTGGCTTTTCTTCCTCTCTGATGAGAGATATCCAGGACAATCTTGAATTATGTAGAAGCTATCTTCCACGGGAGTACAATCATTTCATAAGTGTCGCCTGAAAATGAGGGGCAATTGAAAGAGGAGCCAATTGCCCCCTGCTGGGAGGCCTCCTAGATCCCCCAGGCAAGAGGTCTCTTCTCCCCCACACTGCTGCGCCTGGACTGGAAAACTGATGCACAGGGCTCACCAAGGGCCCTCATCCTGCCCAGCACCGTGCCTGGCACAGGGCAGGTACCCAGCGGAGGAGCGCCAGTCGTTCAGTCAAACCACACTTCAGTCAACGTGAAAATGGAAAGTGTTTTATCCTGGAGATAAAATCAGACATCTTCCTTCAAATATTTAATTTGGGGGCAAAGACACCGGGCTGGGCACTTCTCCATTTAACGGATTCACTTAAAATTGACAATACATGTTCAAAGAAAGTATTTTAAACAAAGACATAATTACCAAACTTTTTTTTTTTTTTTTTTTAGCTGAAAGAAATAGTCTTTTTTTTTTCTTTAATGTAAATATTCTTTTCAGTACTTTGGGGAAATGACCATACAATTTCTTAAAGATGAAAAAATCTAAAAATACTAGATCAGCAAAAATAAAATAAATGCTGTATAATGGATACTCTGTGCAGCACACAGACTCTCCTGAGCTGCCTCTGCCTTTAATTCTACAAGAGGCTGTAATTCTGCACCTGTTCTACACTCTTCACTATAGGGAGATACTCCCTGTAAAAACAACATACACCATAGCTCCTGTGATGAACAGCGTTCATATTCTGCTGATTATGAGCTCTAGTTCCAGAAGCACCTTCTGCTGACCAGCTATTTTCAGGACACATGAAGAGCTGGGCCAAGGATAAGGAGGCCGTCCAGCCCTCCGTTACCTGACCTTCCCTTTGCCCCTCAGCTCGCAGGCAACCCTACCATTATCCATGCCACCAAAGGCATCATCGATCACTCACCAGCCACTTGCTCCCATGTGTATGTCTACCACATGCCAGGAACAGTGATAGGTGGGGAGATACTGTGGTAAAGTACGATCCCATTTTATTATCTCCCACCTAGGAATGGCCCTCAAGTGGCGTGCCAGGTAGAACAATTACTACTAGGCTACTGAGAAAAATAATATATTAGATGACCCTTTCATGGAAACATATTAGCTCACAAGTGAGGAAAGTCTTGTCTAAGTTCAAGAAACCAACTGGGGATTATCAAAACAATATCAAACTTGAAAAAAAAAGTTGTAATAATACAACTTTCTTCTACTGTAAACTACGAGCTCACAAAACAAAGTTCCTTCTAGATTGAACCACATTTTAAAATTCTATATTTTCTTGTACCATTTTTTACTTCAAAAGTAGTATTTATTATAAAAATGGGAAACATTAAGAAATCTATGAGGCAAGGTCTCCTGTAATCCCATCTCTCCGGTAATAATGAAACTTTGGTGATCTGCCTACAGATTTTTTTACTATATTACATGTATTATTATGTAGGTATTTTGATAAACAAAAACCCCAGGATTTTATACCTTGCCTTGTAATCTGCTTTTTTTCACTCGAAAGTGACTGGATGTCTGCTACAAAGCAAATGCTGTTCTGTGTTGCTGGGAATACTTCAGTGAACAAAGCAAAGAAACCTGCTCTCGGCACTTACATTCCAGTAGGGAGATGGCAGTAATAAACAGTAAATACAATAGTAAGTAGTTTATGTGGTATTCCACGTGAGAAGTACTACTGAAAAAGGAAAACGTAGGGCATGGTGAGAGATTCCAGGTGTGGGCAGACTGAAAGCAGGATGCAGCGTAAAACAAGAGTGCAAAGGTGAGGGGGGGTGGTTCTCTACTACTGTCTCTCCAACAACTAGATTTCACATATTCTAATAGTTCTTCCAACTTGGATTATATGCACCAGTGTCTGGGAAACAGCAGTGCCAGCAGGTAAAAAACGGGTATGCTCATTTGTATTAAAGCCCATTATTGCAAATATTATCTGAATGTGAACTCTCTAAAGCGTTCATCTATTCTGAGTGATTCTAGCTGAAGTGAAAGATTTTGAAGTGCCTTTGTAATCCTGATATGCATTTTATTCAAACACAGAAACATAGTATCTTTCATTTGTGTTCATCTTTCCTTCCTATTCATCTTTCCCTACTATTGCCCTTGTTCTGCCTCCTTGACCCTTATTGGATCCCACTGACTTCCAAGGACCCACCTTCCTTTTCCCAGCTGTGGAAGACACTTGACTGTTCAGAGACTTGGCTGTCCTCCCTCCCCCCAGTCTTGGTTGTCACATCCCATTGTGTTGGGAGTCTGTTTTTCTGTTGGGAAAAGGACCAAAAACTCAAGGAAAGGATTAAGGCTGGTGACTCTTCACTGTGTCCTACCTTTCAAGTGGCATTTCTGCTTTAATAGTTGTTTCTGATACCTA
Organism: Mustela lutreola; assembly: GCF_030435805.1. NCBI lineage: Eukaryota > Metazoa > Chordata > Mammalia > Carnivora > Mustelidae > Mustela > Mustela lutreola. The sequence goes on along the minus strand of NC_081290.1, from coordinate 142,332,551 downwards.
TAATTTTTTGGTTATTAGTTGAGGGTTTTTTTGGAGGGGTGGTATGGAGGGGGATGAGAATCTTGAGCATGGGATGACTTCAATTATTTCCCAGCTCATAGTATATTCTGAGCCAGAATACCACCTACACTCTCTCACATTCCAGGGGGACGGCATGCATAAGGTGGCGCAGGGAAAGGAGAAAGGACACCCATCAATGCCTTGAGGGGCCAGGCACAGGGGCATCCAAATTATGCTTGCTGTTGCCCTCAAGACACCTGCTCCAAATCCTGCACACTGTTCATAACTCACCCCTATTACATGGAAGGGTCCAGTTACTTTTTTTTTTTTTTAAACCTAAAGGATTTACATTGAAGTAGTATAGATAAAATTTATATAACAAACTATTCCAAGTGTCCTAGTTACCTACCCACTCTTTCTCTTTCTTGGTCTTTATTTTTAATATCCTTAGCTACTCTTTCATAATTGGTACTCAGATCATGTAAAATTATTCTACTACATGTCTCTGGAAAAAAAAAATTCTTCGTACAGTGAAGCAAGGAAGTCTTCGGGTTCTAGTACAGCGGGCTGTTTGGCAGGAGTGGGTCTGTTTAATGACCTGCCCCAGCTGTGCTCAGTGAGTCAGTGAGCTCAGCATCTGCCTCTCTGTCTGCATGCTGTCCAGGCTATAATCCAGACGAGGTGTGCGGATTAGTGGGGAGGGCACAGAGCATCACTTCAATAAGGGGGAGGAAAACTGGAGGCCTGTTTTCCATCTTGATGATGGTGTGCAAATCTCTTTAGTTAAACAGTATGCAGTCTACTTTTTATGTCTATTCATGAGCAGGGTATTTTTTCTAACAGAAATGAAAGTGGGCAACATATAAAGCAAAGGTGGCATCTCATGTTTGGGAACTCCAGACGTTGCCAAGTGGGAAACTGGATCGCTGGTACAATGAGAATGTTTCAAGTTCATAACCTCTGACCCAGCAGTCTCACTCCTTGGAAATTTATCCTTCAGAAATAAGAGCCATAGTAGGAGAGGCAATATTTATGAATGTTTACTACAGCATTATCTGTAGAGGAAAAAGAAATCCAAAAAATCACTAGCAATGTCCGTGGATAGGGGAAATGTTGACTCAATCGCAATATACTCACACTAAGAAATATTAGGCAGGTATAAGGAAACAAGGAATTAGATTTAGACCGACTGGACTGAGAAGTCCATAAATCTCACTGTTATATAAACAAACAAACAAGGGTATAGTATGATGAAAATGTTTGTAAAAAGTAGGAAAAAGTACATATATGTATGTTTGTAAGTTTTGGTTTGAAATGTCCAAAGGCACAGAAGACCATATACAAACAACATTGAGGATATGGACAGACTAGAGATAAAAATTTTTTTCTTTTAGTAAATGTTTGTATCATTTCACCTGTTACAGCAAATATGTGTTACTTTGTAACTGAAAAAATCCAGTAAAATAAATTCAACCACAAGAAAAAAGTTACAAGATGAAGCTGAAATAACTCCTCTGCCAAACAAACCAAAAATCACTTAAAAATAAGGGGGAAAAAGAGAAAATTCTAGTCCTCTTAGTTGCTTTTTAAAGGCAATAATGGGGGGCGCCTGGGTGGCTCAGTGGGCTAAAGCCTCTGCTTTCAGCTCGGGTCATGATCCCAGGGTCCTGGGATCGAGTCCCACATTGGGCTCTCTGCTCAGCAGGGAGCCTGCTTCCTCCTCTCTCTCTGCCTCTCTGCCTACTTGTGATCTCTGTCAAGTAAATAAATTAAAAAATCTTAAAAAAATAAATAAATAAAGGCAATAATGGGCATAAAATTTTCCGTAAGGTAATTAGAAAAATTAAAGCTATATGGAAAATTAAAACTCTTTTTTTGAGTCTATGTAATAGGATTTAATGCACATGTTTTTGAATGTCTTATTTACACATATGTAGTTCAAAATAATAGGCTTTCATTTATAATCTTAATAACAGCAATTTAGAAAAATCATATACTATTATTTTTAACATTTCTACTCATCCTATGACTGAGGGTCAGTGCGGGAAGCAGCTATCTCTCTGCGGCAAAGATGACAAGCGCTAACTCCCCCGGGTTTTCTTTTTCTTTTCTTTTCTTTTTTTTTTTAAAGATTTTATTTATTTGACAGACAGAGATCACAAGTAGGCAGAGAGGCAGGCAGAGAGAGAGGAAGGGAAGCAGGCTACCTGCTGAGCAGAGAACCTGATGCGGGACTCGATCCCAGGACCCTGAGACCATGACCTGAGCCAAAGGCAGAGGCTTAACCCACTGAGCCACCCAGGCGCCCCTCCCCCAGGTTTTCATCCTAATTCTGCTTATGGTTAGCTATTGGAAAACCAGGTTCCCCATCCCCTCCTGCCAACCCAGTTCCCTCATAAAGAAAACCTTTGTTACCAGCTTTTTATATATTTTTCCAAAGATACTACATATCTATATGTGTGTGTGTTAACACAAACAGTAGCTAAAATGCCACGAATATTAACTATACCTTGCATTTTTCACCTAACGATATCTTGGGCATTGGAATACAGCAGGAAGTAATAGGTGGTGTGCCTCCTTTTTAATTAGCACACAATCCTTCACTGCATGGGCGTACCAGTCCACTGGAGGTTATCGCAATATTCTGTGGAAGTGCTTCATTTGGGGTCCAAGAATGGGCCCTTGAAGGTCTGGAAATTGTGCATACGTGAGCTAAGGGCTATTTTCAAGAGAGAAAAAAGAGTCCCAGGATAATCAGATTCTCAGAGTTCTGTGATTCCCAGGAGGGGTTAAGAACCACAGTGCCACGACTGGACCACAGAGTTTGCTCCGGCTTCTAAAGAGAAAACACAGAGCATCTCAAAAAACAAAAACAAAAACAAAACAAAACAAACAAACAAAAAAACACAAACAAAACAAAACAAAATCCAAACGCTTGCCTATCTAAAACTAAGGAATGTCCATGGCATTTTTCTCTACTTTTATTTGCAGTAGTTACTCTGCCCTCCTTCCAGCGTCTCGCACCAAACCAATTATTCCACACCTGCTGCCAAACAAGCCGGCCGCTTTTACACTTCTATCCGCATGGTCTTCATTACTGGGCTGAGAAAAACACTGATGGTAATGTAGTTTTCTGCCCATTACCTGTCTCTCATAATATGCTTGTCATCATAATTAGTTTCACCATCCTTGGCTTGCTTTTCTGTCATTTCTTTCCCTTGAGTTCTGTTAATAGCAGAAATTGGCTGCTAAACTATTATTCTGGTCTGTGTAATGGGGCTGACAGCAGAGGCATTCTGCCCTTTTTTTTGACAACTGGGTAGGATTTGTAAAGGTGTGAAGAGGAATTGCTAATACTTCTCAGCTCCATTACATTAACCTGGAAGGCATTCTACCCAAGGAATGAATCCAATATTAAATTGCTTGTTTTATGAGTTTTCCCTTAATAATTTTTCTAATCTTTACCATGTTTTCACAGCTTCAGTATTTTCTGATCTCTATTTCCTGAGATTAATACAGCAACTTCATTTTATGAAAACCAGCTCATTAGATTTTCTTTATTTTTGAGGGAAGGAAAAGGAGGAAAGACGTATATGTGAGTTCCTCTCCTTTCTTTCGCATTCCTATCTCAGTTTCTGGCTAATGCCAGGATGATTAAGTAAGGTTTCACAAAGAGACCGTGATTCCTTATTTACAAAGACAATGCTACTGATACACCATCAAAAAGTCACGGAGCCCCAGATCGATAAATGAACAGAAACTTCTCTACATGCTGAGGAATTCAGGGTGATTCCAAAGGCCTCTGGAGGACATTAAGTGGGAGAGCAACAAGGTCCAGGGTATACTCTAGAAAAATCCCTTGGGTAGCCATAACATGGAGGATGATGGGTTTGAAGCAAAAGCAGGGGCTCAAAGTAGGAGGCCTCTGTAGTAATCTGGCATAAAGACCCAAAGTGGGGCAGTACAGGCAGATGAAAATGAGAGGGCTCAAGAACTACTTCGAAGGTTAAACCAGCAGGAGTTGCTATCTAATTGGATGTGAAGGGCAAGAAGTAACAATGATTACTACTTAATAAGCACTTGCCACGTTTCAGACAATGGGACATGGCTTTCCTGCACAATCACATTTAATCCTCGCACTGCCTCCAAGAGGAGTATTATTACCATGTTTTATAGATGAGGAAATCGAGGCACAGTAGGGTTAAGTAAATAGCCCAAAGTCACACAGCAATTAAGTGGCAGATTCTGGCCTGACCCCAAGTCCAAACAAACAGCGTGACACATAGGAAGACTCGAAGATGATCTCTAGGCTTCTCCAAGGAAGGCTGGGGACATGATGGGGGACATGATGGCATTATTAAGTGAGTACAGAAAATAGGAAAAGGAGCAGGTTTAGAAAGATGATGAGGTAAGCATTCAGTGACTCCACAGTCAAGAGCAATGGTTCGAGTCAGGTAGGGCAAGCAAATTACATACTTCGCTAAGAGACTGCCTACATAATTAAATATTGTGCAACGAGGTGGTAGAAATCAAGGGACAGAAAAGGCTGAGTATGAGGCATGAGACTATATTCATGTTGAATGTATACTGTTGACCTTCTTTTGAAAGATGACTGTGATTATCCATTTGATGACAGGGAATAAAGTCTCAGCGGTTATTAATCAAGTTGCCATCCCCACAGAATCTAGCAGTTTCTAATAAAGGTGGTATTTCTTCGGCTTGTGCTGATTCCACCCCTTAACAACTTGCTGTTGTTGGTTTTACCATCCCTATCCCACCGTGAACCTTGTAACACCAAAAAGGTTTAAATAAGAAAATGATGTAACAAAGTCTTGAAGTGTTACCTGGGTTAAGGATTCATACCATGTTGGTTAGCAATGTCATATAATGAAAAATACACTAGACCTAGAATAAAAAGATGGGAGTTTGAATCATGCCTTGGAAGCTGCTAATGTTATGACACTCGGCAAGCTACCCACTGATTTCTCTCAGTCTCATTTTCTTCTTCTGCAAACTGCGGCCAACAATACCAATACCTTGCAGAGGTATTGACCAACAATACCAATACCTTGTAGGTCTGGGTACCTAGCGAAATGTTTGGAACACTGCAGAAGCTCAGTACATTCTAATGTCTTTCCTCCTACCTCTTATAGACAAGAGGCATGCTGTAGCCACACTAACATGTTGTATGCATAATACATATTTAATAAATGTTTGTTATCATTGAAAATACACCTGTGCTGTACAGAATTTGGTTTTGAATCACAGAGCTTATCCCATTTTGATGCATGTTAAACATTTATAAGATGACAGCTAACCTTTTGAAAATACTATTAAGCTCATATGTTCATATATGCTACCCAAATAAGTAAACAGCAGTAAAAGGAATCATCAACGACAAGGAAAGCAGCTTACTTTGACAAATCAAAGATAAGGTTTACCATCATAGCCTCCATCTGAATAGTGTGAGCAAAGAAAACATACTCTCTGAATTTCCTCTTGAGAAATTTAATTGTCCCGATCCTGGCAGGAAATGTACAGCTGTTGTATTTTATTTACAAAACTTTGCATTCCCCAGGGAAGATGTTCTGTGAAGATTAGCGAAAAAATTTTTGCTACATATGGCTGGGTCGTCATTCCTGGCTTTGCTCTTGCCAGAGTCGTCCCCAGGGTCGACGCCTCTCCTGGCATTCCCCATGGGGCTGGCTCAGTCTACGAAGCCCTTCTGGGGCCACACTGTTGACTTCTCATCTATGAGAAGTTTCCCCTGCCTCCCCCTAGTGCTCGACTCTCCACCTGCCAGAGTTAGGAAGCCAGCCTCACACCTGGTTTAGTTGCTAGACTCAGTCTGCTTATTTCTGGCTCACGTAGTAGTCTACACGTGTCTCCTGCTTTCTCTGTCTCCATCTCCCCCATTCCAGATTTTCCTATCCCTCTGTCTCCATCTACCTCCCAGCTCCATGTTTCTTAATGTGTTTCTGTCTCTGTACACACACAGGCATGAGCACGCACACGCGCACGCACACACACACACACACACCCTCCAGAAATTATGTCCTAGAAACTAAAACAGCAAGTGCCATTCAAGATGCCCTCTGGTGAGTTCCCACTCCCTCCCACTTCTCCTTTTTACTCACCTAGAACCATCTCTGAACCAAGAGATTCTTCAACCAGGTTCCCAGCTGGTGTGGGTAAAACATCATCATCAAAACTGATGAGGTCAATGTCCCCTGGAGGCTTGCTTTGCTGAGCTGCAGCCAGGGAGACGGCCGGGGGCCCTTCTCCCAGTGACCTGAATGCTTTGGCCTGTGACGCCACTGAGAGTCGGGGAGGAAGGGTGACCGGTTTCAGCAAAGCTGTAGAGTTGGGGATTTCTAAGGAGACCGATTTCTTCGGCAACAAAGGCCGAGGAGCAGGGGTTGGGACTTTCTTCCCACCGTCAGGGCTCTCAGCCATGGGCCCTCCTCCCAGAATCTCATGATTAATACTTCGTGTAAGGCCAGCATTTGGTTTCTTTGGCAATTCAGGTTTGGTTACTGGGATGCTCCCTACTTCTTGTGGTGGAGACTGTGGGGTGAGCCCTTCCCTGGGGGCCACCTTGAGTCTGTTTTCAGTCCAGGAGTCCCACTCTCCAGAAGCTCGGTTGGCAGCTGGCTTGGGAGCCACTAAGGGTTTCCCTGAGGGAAGAGCAGGCCTGGGGGGGAGTGTGCGGGGAGTGATTTCTGGTTTCACGGGTGGTCCCGAGGTTTCTTTATTTGTCTGGCCCTCAAATGCTTTGATTCTTGAAACGACACTATTTTGGCTTCGTTCTGTGTTCATAATGTTCATCACTGCCTGACTATCCAAGTTGTTGGTACTATCCAACAAAGACTGGGGCTGGCTCAGCGAGGACTCCTTGTCTGTGGCTGTGGGGCTGGTTTTCTGGTGATTTTGCTCTTTAATGTGACTGTCTCTGGCTACAGGTCTGAGGTTGGCTTTTGATCTTGGTCTTGGCACTGGACATCTTGTAGCACTGGAGTTCTCTGGTTCCTCTGAAGTATCAAAGACTATTAAAGGTGCAACATTTGTTGGAAGATCACTGGCCGAGACCACCTGGGAAGGCTGGAGAGGCTTGAGAGGTGCCTGTAGTGCTGACAAGACCAAAACCCACAGACACAAGTTGCAACATTGTAATTTAAAAGAAAAAAAAAACCAGAAGATACACAGACTGTTTAAATATACATGTAGAATATCAAGAGATCTTGGTTTCCTTAATTAGTAAAAAGTAATTCCAAAATCAATGCGGAACTGTTTACACTCAGCTTCTCGCAGGAGTGTTCTTCAAGTTGTATTTATTCATAAGAGAAATATTCATTACATAATATTTTTAAAACACCATTAAATTCTCAATTCCCAGCAGACTTAACACATGAACGCTTTCCCTCTCGTCAGAATTCCAACATTGCTTGCTTTACTTTTCCAAAGTAAGAACTTACTCTTATCTGTTATACAAACACGATGCTTTTTAAAAGCCTAATGGGACAACCCGTCTTTTACACTCTATCAAGTTTAAGGTTGCTAAGTAGAGCATCCTTCTCAGTGGGCATAAAGGGGATCAATAGTAATACAACCATGAGTTAAAAGAACGCTGTTTGGGGCACCTGGGTGGCTCAGTGGGTTAAAGCCTCTGCCTTCGGCTCAGGTCATGATCCAGGGTCCTGGGATCGAGCCCCGCGTCGGGCGCTCTCCTCCGCAGGAAGCCTGCTTCCTCCTCTCTCTCTGCCTGCCTCTCTGCCTACTTGTGATCTCTGTCAGATAAATAAATAAAATCTTTAAAAAAAAAAAAAATGCTGTTTTTGCAATATGAACAGGGGTGAGCCCCAGACACTGGGGCTGCAGCTCATGGGAGTGATCTGTTGTGATAATCACAGCAAATCAAAATAATGGAAGCACACAGTGATCACACTGACTGGGAAGCAGAGCTCAATGAATTATGCACAAGTCACAAATCATTTTAAAGGCCAGATGCCTACTGATAACTCCCCTAGATCTAGGTCAGAATTAGGGAAGACAAATTACTTGCATTACTTTGAGGCAGCTGGTTGTCTATTTCTTCTGGAAAGTCAGTCTGAGTTGCAGAAGTAATTGTGTGCCTTGGAGTGGCAGCAGCATTATTATTATTTGTAGTATTCACTTGAACTTGGTTGATTTCTTTTATGACTTGTTCATAAGATGGTGGGAGCTGCAAAATAAAGAATGAAGATTTTAGACATCTATGGACAAGAGCCAAAGTACTGATGTATTAATAGTCTCACTCTTCTTATCTTTGAACTCACTTTAAAAAAATAAAATGCAGAGAGATAATGTGATATTTATTTACCTCAGCAGGAACCAGCTCACTGGGCCTCCAAGGACCTGCTGCAGAAGATGGGGGAAATCCCAGTCCCGGGGGTGGGGCTCCTGGGAACCAAGAGGCCGGCCTCAGGGGCTCAGCTGCCACGATGGTGATCTCTGGGCGCCTAGCAGATAAGACCTCAGTGAGGGTTTGCAGGTTGATAACAAGCTATTGTCTGCCTCAAACATTCAAAGATTCCTAAAAACAACCATTGCCTCAAAAAAGTTACATAAGAATTACCGTAGTCCTAGAAATGACCTATCTGGCCTGGGCTACCAAGGGAGCAGAGGACAGTCATCTTCCAGGACTCCAGGGCTCAAAGTTAGAGATGTACCTTAAGCATACTCAGCTCTGCCTTGCTGGATAAGAATAAGGGCTAAGGAAGGCTCACACAAATCTCTTCATTCCAGGGTTCTGCTATCCAGCCTATACCATGAATATAAATAATATATGGTAAGGCAGAAAGTACACCGGTCAAATAAAACTGCTTCATTTTCTGCCATTATAAATTATATACTCTGACATGATACCAAAAAAGAACAATATCCTTTTCCTCCTCACCCAGCCTCTGCCCCAATTCAAAGTCTTCTCTAAGTGTTTAGAGATTGCATGTTCATCTCTAGACCCTGCTATGTGTGTCTGTGCTCCTAGTCAGTGTGGTATATGACTCTGGTAACTAACCTTTAATACTGGCACCACAGTAATTCAGGCAACTCAGGCACGGCTCCTTTCATCATTTTCTTAATCTGATTCTACATTCTCATGTTTAAACTTTATAGTCAACCTCATTTCCTAACAAACACCAACTGTGTGACCCTGAGCAAGCAATCAACCTCTCTGAGCCTCGGTTTTATTATCTAACAAGCAGGGATGATGAGATCTGCCCTGACCTTCTCTAGCACTCTACAGAAAATGAAAATAAAAAAGCACTGCAGGGGCACCTGGGTGGCTCAGTGGGTTAAGCCGCTGCCTTCGGCTCAGGTCATGATCCCAGGGTCCTGGGATCAAGTCCTGCATTGGGCTCCTTGCTTGGCAGGGAGCCTGCTTCTCTCGCTGCCTCTGCCTGCTTGTGTGTATTCTCTCTCTGTTGAATAAATAAATAAAATCTTTAAAAAAAAAAAAAAAAAGGCATGGTATTGAGGCACCTGGGTGGCTCTGGTCATGATCCCATGATCCTGCGATTGAGCCCTGGCATCAGGCTTCCTGCTCAGTGCAGAGCCTGCCTCTCCCCCCCACCCCCTTCCCTCTGCCTGTGCTCTCTGGCTCTATCTCTCTGTTGAATAAGTAAATAAAATCTTAAAAAAAAAAAAAAGAAAAAGCCCTGCTATTATCAAAACTGGGCATATTCACACATTCTCGGCTATCTCATGAAACAGTAGAACCTGCTCATTGATTAAATTTGAATTGCATTACCTAAAGACCTCTGCTTAAAGCTTTTGTCTAACTATGGGCGCCTGGGTGGCTCAGTGGGTTAAGCCGCTGCCTTCGGCTCAGGTCATGATCTCAGGGTCTTGGGATCGAGTCCCGCATCGGGCTCTCTGCTCAGCAGGGAGCCTGCTTCCTTCTCTCTCTCTCTGCCTCTCAGTGTACTTGTAATTTCTCTCTGTCAAATAAATAAATAAATAAATAAATAAAAAAGCTTTTGTCTAACTAATGAGGTATTGGCTAATAAATATTAAGCACTACGCATGCAGTAATCCTTACGACAGCCTTGAGATAGGTATGACTAGCAACATTTCTCTTTAAAGATTTTATTTTTAGTAAATCTCTGTACCCAACACGGGGCTCAAACTTAAAACTCTGAGATCAAGAGTCGCATGTTGTACCCATTGAGCCAGCCACATTCCCTCATTAGCAACATTTTAAAGATGGGGATACAGAAGCTAAGAAAAGGTTAAGCAGCTTGCCCAAGGCGACACAACAAGAAGGCAGTGAAATCAAAATTTGAACTCGGTTATGTCTGATGCTAAAATTCTCATTCTTCATTATTCTATATTACCCTGTTAAGAAATGTGAAAGCAGGTACCCTGTCTTATAAAAATCCCCCTATCCATGCTGCTTCCATCCATTCAACCATCTGTCTGTCTACTGGTACTTCCTTCTGTCTATCCAGCGACTCTCCCCTCCCTTCCCCCTCCTTCCCTCCCTCCTCCTCTCCAACCAGTCATCCAGCCATTTATCCAATTAGTTATCCATCCATCCTGCCTCTTCTCCTCTCCTATTCTTCCATCGTTTCTATCTTTATCTATGCAACATTTACTAAGCAGTGAGGAGGTACAAAACATTTCTTTGAGCAAGTCTTTGAAGCAGTTATGACAGTTCTTTACATAAAGCACTTAATAAACATTTAAACAATTAACTTCAGTAAATAATTATTGCCAAAAGAACATTCTGAGGTTTGTATTGCTTCTTTTCCCACCAAAATTTTCATCATTCGAGCTTACAGATTAATTCAGGAAATGTACTGATGAGGCAGAACACTGCTTATGTAAACACACTGCGTATGAAAGAGAAATATTTAACTTGTTAACGGGCAGCACACTTTGATTTCATTATTAGCAGAATAGATGACCTCTGTTATAGTCATACCTCCTATCTCGATGAAGCTCACTCTGAAAAGAACTCCGAGAAGCTACAGAAGAAAGAATAAACTGTTAAAATACAAAATCAGTACATTCAATTAAGGTTTAAATTTTTATGGGTACATTATTGGAAAAAGTTAGCTGATACTTCAAATCATAGAGGATATCTGAATTTTAACATCCATAAGTAGAAAAGCAAATCAAACTGATCTTTTTATATGGCATAAAAATAATTTTATTTACATATTTGAATTGCATAAGAAAACACAGATTTCAAAAACTCCCCAAAGCACATCCCATGATTCTGAAAATAATTTGAAGAGTGAAAGGGAAAAGAAGACAACTATTAAATACAAATTGCCTGGTAAGAGCATTACGACAATGACATGAATTTACAATGGGCAGAAAAAATTTTAAATATCTATTCTAATCCATGAGACTGTACTTTTGCAATAGCTGTTAACAACTCTATTGTAAAGAAAGTGAAAGAGATCTGAATTCCATCTATTTTCTAATATTTCTGGAATTTCATAACCTTTAAATTGTTTTATTACTTAAATTCAAAGATAATGGTAAGAAATGCAAAAACTGTTCATAACACTTTTATAAAACATGTTTCTAGCACATACTACTGTATACCCAGCACCAAGTTTTCCTTTAAGCCTCAAACTCAAAAAACTAGATGGTTCAGACTTTTTCCAAATTTATTTTTAAATTAAATCAAGTCTTAATCATATGATCTGGAAAATGTCACATACGGTGCCACACATTACACGTATGTGTAATGGAGAACAGTATTCCTATTTTCAAGAAGCACATTCTTACAATTCCTTTAAGAAAAGCTTCAAGTACCACACTGTAAAGATATGCACACAAAGGAGAAATTGTTTCCGATATAAACTGTTTCTACCAGCTGCCTTTCTCTCTCTCTAGTAGTCTACTTTTTCCATTCTTCTGACTGAGAAGGCTAAGGACATGAATCCCTCCTTCCTTCCTCCTATTAACTTTGGATCCTCTCCAACGACGGAGGCTGCCAAAGCCGGGGTGCAGGGGTGGAGGTGGGCAATGGGGATGAAATCTAGGCTGGAGTAGGGGGAGCTGTGACAACTGTTGGGCTGGTCTATCAGGAATCCTACACGTGTATCCTTAGCCGATGGCATTGTCGAATTTTTATTGAGAGCTAAACCAAGCAGAGGTACGTTTTGTCTCCTGGAGTAAGAGAGGACAGAGAGGCTCAAGCTCTGAGAGGGGTATCTGATTCGTAAGAACGGTTGCATTAAGTCAGACAGAGGCACGAGAGTGCTATGATCATGTCACCACCGTCGCGACAGCCCGAATCCGCAGACACAACACTATTAAAAAGATACCATGTCATTGTCACAAACGTACCTCTTCCACGGGGCATTTTGGCTGTGCACTATTCATGAGTGCTAAGGGAAAAAAAGGGGTTATAGAAGAGGAAAGGGAGAAAAAAGGAGTGAACCAGTTGCCTAGGCTTTACAGGGAATTCAGGAACAGGACTGTTCTGCATGCTGAGTTTCCTCCCATCTGCACACTGGGACAGAAAAGGGAAGTTGATGCGCCACAGTTTCAGAGAGTAAAGAAACAGACAAGGAGACATCTCTACAGACCAGGACATTCACCTACATAACCCCAGTAAAAATAAACCTACCTACAGTTTTTAACAACACTGCAAAAAAAACAAAACAAAACCAAAAAAACCTAAAAACCATTTTTGAAAAATCAATATGCTACTTTAACAGGGATTAATTTTAAACTATGAATATAGTACTTAAAGGGGAACCCGGGAGTCAATTTACATTCTCTTAAATCAGTGGCTTTTCACTTGATTTCGCTCCTTCACAGCAGAGGTGATTAGTGGCAGGAGTCCCTGGTTGGCAGAGGGATACTCCCCTCGGGAGGGGGCAGAACGAGGGACAGGAGATCTCCCAGCCTTACTTGTCGATCTCTTCCACATCCTTTGGGAGTCACTGCTTTCCTCTCTCCTGCTTTGAATTTCTTTTTCTCCTTCGTACTCACTGATGTATTGATCCTTATAGAATGACCGACTCTTTTTGCCAGTGTTGAGCAAGGTTAGCTGCTAGAAATATGTTAGATTTTCATACAGCATCTCTCAGTCTTCCTGCTAATAAGTCAACTATTCACTTCCTCTCATTCTCGCTTTCCCAGATCAAACAGACTTGGTGTAGGTGTTGCCAGGACGATCAAATTCGCCACTGACGCTCATACAGACCAACATGTTCCTTTGAACCCTGCCACAAACTGCTAGCTACTCTTCTGTGCCTTTCGGATTAAGGCCACAGTTAAAAGTTATCCTGTTTTTCCACAGAATTATTTTCAAACTTGTCTAGTTCATATGGTTAAATTCTTAAGTACAAAATAAACTCATATTCAGCTGTTTATAATAAAGACAGAGATCTGGATTTGCAATATTACTACTAATAAGGAATCCTTCTAAATTCCAACAGGATTATAAGCACAGACAGACGCTCAGTGATTATCCTTGCTTTTCTAACCTTGCTTTTCTAACCTTACAGATGAAGAGGATGGGCCACAGAGAGGTTAAATGAATTCTCCCAGGTCACACAGCCTATTATGAGAAGGGCTGGGAGAACTTTGGTCCTCGAAGCAGTTTAACTCCTCATGGAGCCAAGAGAGGCGGAAGCTAATCCTGATTCTAAATAATTCAAAATTACTGATTAAATGATGATCACATGAAATAAACACATAGAAGGATTATTATAAGCATCATTGCTACAGGACCACCTTGCCAATGAAAACCACAATAATCACACACACACAAAAAAACAAAAAACCCACCTCCCTAACATATCCTTGAGATGGTATGAGTCACGTGTTTGACGTGGTAACAAGAACATCTGTAGTTTCAAAGCTCAATGACCTCGTAGTCAGGCAGTTTGGATTAACATCTCCAATCTACCTTGTGCAGCCATTTCATTTTTCTGAGACTCAGTGATATACCGTCTGTAAAATGGGGTTAACATCTACCATGTGGAGCACTGTCTTATAATGTATGTGAGCAGTTCCAGACTCCAGGCAATGAAGAGTAGCTGAATCTGAATTTCAGAGAATAATTTTCTCTTAAAAAGTTAATGAAAGGAAAAGCATGAAATTCCAGATATATCCAATTATAATCCTTCAAAATCTTTACCCATAATATTTAGGGCTCACAAGAATGACTGCAAAAAGAAGGATCTCAAGACTTGACTGGAACCAGTATCATTATGGAAGAATTTAAAATACCACCAGTAAAGGAACCTTGCTTTTCAAATGTAATGGAAGTCCTCCTTACTGGAGAAGGATGACTAAGTAAAGTTTACAGCTTTTTCTTACAGAATGGGCAAAAAGTGCAAAAGAGAAGGGGAGGACACAGTTATTCTTCATTCTGCATTTACATGGTATTACATGAGGATGTCTGATCTTCTTGCCTAAACATCCAGGAATAATACAACTAACAAGTATTTCTCTGAGTATACGCAAAGTAACTGATCAATAAGAATTAAAAGACAACCGAGTTAGTTTTGTTCTTGTTTTTTTTTTTTTTAAAAAAGATACCTCAAAGCAAGTTTTCCCTCCTTTCATCTCCCTCCTCTGCTATTTCACCAAATGCCTCTTTTAATGTGCCAGTCTGATCTCTCCACAAATTCTTTCCCTACTGCCTACAAATGTCTCCAAGCTTCCAATCCTGAATAGGCATGTTCAAATCTCCCCTCTGTTTGATACTCCTCGGCCTTTCCTTCTTTTATTTACCGCCAAATGTCATAAAAGAGTAGCCTACCCCAGCTGTCCCGAGCTCCACATATTCTAAATTGAGGCATGGCTTCCAATGTCAGTGTTCCACTGAAAGTGCTCTCTCCAAGGTCACCACTGGCCTAAGGGCCACACATGATGACCTATTCTCAGCCACCTTCGGCTTGTTCTTACTGAAACATTAAGCGCTATTTGCATTTCACTTATCCTTTTAAAAAATCTCCCTTCCCTTAACCTCTAAGGTACAGTTGTCTCCTGTTTTGTTTTTTTTTTTTTTCCATTTTCTGATCATTATTTTTCAGTCTTTTTTTCTTTTTTGCCCCCTCTACCTTGTCTGCCTTCTCTAAAAGCCTTGCACAGCACAGGGGCCTCAAGGTAGAAGCAAGACCCATCCTAGAGGACCTATGGGAAGTCAGGTTCAAATTACAGTCCCCAACAAAGAGGTCCTAAAATCCAAGAAGAAGCCAGCAGACAGGACTCAGTCTCTCCTCCTTAGCAAGGAAGAATTTGGGGGGAGGGGCAGGTAGTCATTCACCTTTTGCTCTATGGCACCCTAAAGGCAGAGCGTGGCCTCTCAGACATCAATTATTTCCCAGGGTTCTGCCCTTTATCACCTTCTCTGGCCTCTAAGTTTCCTCTTTAAGGGTTCAGCTACTCCTAGGTTTTGCCTATAACCTTGACCACCCCAAATTATATCTCTAGCAAAAAACTCTTGCCTAAATCCCAGACCCTGATTTTTTTTTAAATTTTCTGTGCCCCCTCCCAATCATCTCCATACACCACCCTGCCCTCAAAGGGCTCTAAGGCATGAATTTTCCATTTTCATATCCGAATTCCCTTCAACATATACTGTGGCATTCCCATATCTTTATAATTCACTACCAACAAATATAAAACGTGGGAAATGCAGAATATCCTTCTGTATGGCCACCTTGTGAAATTTTCACTGCAATGGTTCAAATGCATGCTCTTCACAATCCATGGATATCCTAAATTTATACTCAGTACTACAAAATTATGTTTTCAAAAATAGGATACATTCTCCTCGGGGTGGTGATCTCAGCTCAAATACTGCAAAGAACATCTAAAATCCCCACCTTATCAGAAACCTCATTCTGAAGGAGGTGAGAGGCTGGCAGGGGGAGCTCTCATGCTCTACCACTTGTCGCCAATTGCAGATCCAACAGGGAGAGGTGGAGCTCAGCAGATACTGTGATACTCCGCCTTCAGGAAGAAGGGCTTTCCTTCTCCCGTAGCAAAACCTCAGCCAATGAGAGACTGTCACAACTCAGCCAGTGAGAAGCCACTGTATTTTGACCTCCCCAGTTTACTCCAATGGGCTTTTTGTTTGTAATAGTCTTCCCAATTCCCCCCTTCACTTTCTAAAAGAATGTTTTTATGTTTTTCTCTTTTTGTTCTGCACACTTGCCTATGGTTTTGCTGTAGCTTGCTTGTCCCAGATTACAATTCTCTGCTACTCCTGAACGAAATCTATTCTGCTGGTTTAAAAAAGAAAAAAAAAAAAAAAATCCCCTCCTTATATTTAAAACAGGTAATCCATGTTCTGTTTAGTTTCCCTAAAACTATAGGGAACTTTGCAGACTCTTCTGTTAAAAACAATGTAAAAATTCTGCACCAAAACCAAGTTTTAACCAAGAGGTTTGCTAAAGCTTTAACTAAGAGGTAAGACTGAAAAGTATGAATGCACCATTTTGGAGAGAATTCTATTCTGGTACTTGTATGTGAAAATGAGCCGATCTCCACAGGCATTTATACAGTTAAATAAAAACACTACAGAAACAAATGAATCAAAAAGGACAGGGACCCATCAGATGTTTCTACCTATAGAAAATGGTACATTTATTTTAGATCATAAAAATTGACCATAAAATCCGTATTTTTAAAAATAGTTTAGTTCTGTGAGTGGAAAATATTATTCTGAGGAATGGGCTTATCAATAAATGAAAGTTGAAAAGAAAAGTTGAAAAACTAATGCCTGAAATGGTTTATTATTCCTTAGGAGAAGAGGGAAGCTACTTTTGTTGGGTTCTTTATAAGATTCATCAAATACAATCACTTGCTGGAAGCCTAAACCATCATTTAAAATACCACAGAGGAAAATACAGAGCAGGAAAAAACAAACTTACATCTCTTGATTACCGCTCTAATGGATGACAAAGGTCCTTGGCTAGAAAAAGAAAGAAAGAAAACATTATTGTATTCATTAATCCTTTTGAAGAAGAATCTTTCATAATGCCAGGTCATTTCTGGGACTCAATATGGCGCCAAGCAGCAAGTTTGATGTATTAGTTACTGGCTTATCCTCCTTACAAAACATAAATTTTAAAAAAAGTTTTTAAATTGCCTTGGATATAAAATGTTTTATGGGAAATGAGAAGGCTGGTGAAGTATATGTGCAGTGCAAATAAAAATCTGCCTTAAAATTGCTTTCACAGCTACCTACACACTGCATCTTCCAGTGATGCTTTGGACAGCACTTGAAGCCAGGCAGCAATTACACAGTAATCAGAAGAGTTCTGACCCCCTATATGTCTCTGGTGTTTGACACGGGAATTCCTGTCTTTTCACAACAGATCAAAATAGACCATTTTTATAGTTAATTTGACCTAAGAACGCACAGCATTTCTTCCTAAGATTAGAACTTACAACATCACCACCTAAAAATGAAAGTCTTCTGGTTGCTTTGAGTTTTGTTCAACGGCTGGTTGGTCCTGGGTGTCCCTGACTGTGTGACCTTGGGTTAACAAGCACAAATCCTTCTGAGCCTCCATTCACTCACCATCAAGTTGTTAACTGCAAAGGTTTATAATCACTAGTTGGTAGGGCTTTTTTTTTTTTTTTTTTGGAAAATTTTATTTATTTATTTGACAGAGAGAGACACAGCAAGAGAGGGAACACAAGCAGGAGGAGTGGGAGAGGGAGAAGCAGGCTTCCCGCTGAGCAGGGAGTCCGACAAGTGGCTCCATCCCAGGACCCTGGGATCATGACCCAAGCTGAAGGCAGCTAGCTACTAGCTATCTAACGGCTGAGCCACCCAGGCGCCCCAGGCTGTTTGTTTTAAATTTTATTCAAACAAGCTGGCCTAACTGCTTTTGGAATCATTTAGAAAAAATACACAAACCTAAAACATTAATGATATAATTTTTTTAGGGGAAAAAACTGCCTTGTTTATAAAATTCTTCACTTTTTCCCCTGAATGCTCTTAAAATTTATACTTATTTTTGATCTTATTAAACTCGTGCTTTTGGTAATCTGTATAAATCCTCTTGCTGTTTCTTAGGTAAATATGATAAAACTTGGAGAAGATGCAGTAACAGATCAGTTCATTTTATGGCAGACACTTTAAGAATATACTGTTCTGCCTGACCAAACAAAAACATTACAGGAGGTAATTACAAGGTCATGAAACTAGGACCGTAATATAAAAACATGTGTTTTCAGCAATACTGATTTTGTTATCTTAGATTTAAAGAAAAACATCCACATATAATTAAGTTGTAGTATCAGGTGTACAACACACTGATACCACAATTCCATACATTACTCAGTGCCCATCACAGCAAGTGCACTTT
The DNA here is from genome assembly GCF_030435805.1 of Mustela lutreola. NCBI lineage: Eukaryota > Metazoa > Chordata > Mammalia > Carnivora > Mustelidae > Mustela > Mustela lutreola. The sequence continues at coordinate 142,314,210 of NC_081290.1, read as the reverse complement.
TCACCCCTTCACCTACTTCAACCATCCTCTCACCAGCCTCCCTTCTGGCTGCCACAGGTTGTTCTCTGTATTTAAGAATCCTTTTTTTTTGTTTTTCTCTTATTTGTTAAGTCTTAAATTCCACATATGAGTGAAATCATCCAGTATTTATCATTCTCTGACTGACTTATTTCACTTAGCATAATACCCTCTAGATCCATCCGTGTTGGTTGGATAAGCAATGCTCATTTTTATTTTAAGTTTATTTTTTTAGTAATCTCTACTACTCAACATGGGGTGCAAACTCACAACTCTGAGATCAAGAGTTGCATGCTCTTCTGACTGAGCCAGCAATGTTATTATTGTTTTCATTTTATTTATTTTAGAGAGAGAGGGAGAGATAGTATGTGTGGGAAGGGGTGAGAGAGGGAGAAAGAGAGTATCAAGCACACTCCATGCTGATTACAGAGCCTGATGCAGAGGTTGAGCACAGGACCCTGAGATCATGACCCGAGCCAAAACCAAGAGTTTAATGCTTAACCAACTACACTACCCAGGTGCACCCCAGAAATGCTCATTTTTGAAAGATCTTGGGGCACCTGGGTGTCTCAGTCAGTTAAGTGTCTGCCTTCAGCTCAGGTAATGATCCCAGGGTCCTGGGATCCAGCTCTGCATCAGGCTCCCTGCTCAGCTATGAGCCTACTTCTCCCTCCCTCTCCCTCTGCTCTTCCTCCCTGCTCAAGCTCTGTCTTCTCTCAATTAAATAAATAAAATCTAAAGTTAAAAATATTTTTAAAAAGGAGTACTTGAAGGTTTTCTGTAAACAACTACTTGAAAAAATTAGCATAAGGTCACTCAGAAGAATAACAGTAATAAAACGCAAATAGGTTGGCTGAGGTTGAGGTTTGAGTGCAAAACTGGAGAGACTCAGCATGTTAATATTGTATCTGCTGATTCAAGTTTAGTAATTAATAGACTCAAACTCAGTAATTAACAGGCAGGGCCAAAAAAGCCACAATTTCATGCATATGTCCAGGCAGAACATATGGAATGTTACTGAATGTAACTGAATATTACATCCTTGCTCATTACCACTGGTTGGTGGGATGTTATTATTTAAATAATAATATTGTAAGTATTACTATAATATTACCATGTTAACCAAAAAACCACTGTTACCTTTGTGAAGGAGGAAGGTGAAGTGACTGGGGTAGAATATAAGGGTGTCTGGGTCGAAATATTCCTCTCCCAATACCTCAGAATGTGACTTTTTTTGGAAACAGGGTCATTACAGACATAATTAGTTAAGATGATGTCATATTGGAATAGGGTGGTGCCCTAATCCAGTAAGACTGCTGTCCTTAGAAGAAAACCATGAGAGACACACAGAGGAAAGGCACCAGGTGACAATGAGGCAGAGACTGGAGTGACAAGGCTGTAAGCTGAGTAATGCCCAAGACTGTCCACAAGCAAGCAAGAGCCAACGAAGGATTCCCCTACAGATTTCGGAGGGAGTGTGGCCCTGAGGACATCTTCCTTTCAAACTTGCAGCCTCCAGAGCTGTGAGGAATTACATTTCTGTTGTTCTTAGTCACCTAGTTTGTGGCACATTGATAGGGCGCCCTAGGAAACATATACGTGGGGTCTTCTGGGCGCCAAGTACATGTGGTTAATTCACTGAGCTGCGTACTTTGTAAATATATGTTATACTTCAATAGAAAGCTGGGTGGGGGCACAGAAGGGTGGTAGAACCTTGGCACAAAACAGAATTCTGTCTGAGGTCATCCCAGGTTCTACAATTCTCAAGATTTATAGCATCATGTTTAGGCTAGCTCTATAAACCAACCAGCCAACCAACCAACCAGCCAGCCAACCAACCAATCAGTATCATATCTAAAACAGCGTTTTCCAAACTCTAAAGTTTAATGTTCTCCTTTCTTTTTTTTTTTTTTAAAGATTTTATTTATTTATTTGACAGACAGAGATCATAAGTAGGCAGAGAAGCAGGCAGAGAGAGAGGAGGAAGCAGGCTCCCTGCTGAGCAGAGAGCCCAATGTGGGACTCGATCCCAGGACCCTGAGATCATGACCTGAGCCGAAGGCAGCGGCTTAACCCACTGAACCACCCAGGCGCCCCTAATGTTCTCCTTTCTAAGTTAACAGGTTCTGTGGTAGAGAAAATAAAAAAGGAGGCAAATGAAGACCCCCCTTTCTCCATCTGTATACAAAGCAGAGGCTGTAGGTGAAGGTTCCACTCTGTATTTTTTTTTTTTTAAGATTTTATTTATTTATTTGAGAGACAGAAACAGAGCATGAACAATGGGGAGGAGGCAGAGGGTAGAGGAAACAGCAGATTCCCCACTGAGCAGGAAGCCCAATGCGGGGCTTGATTCCAGGACCCTGAGATCATGACCTGAGCTGAAGGCAGATGCTTAACCAACTGAGGCAACCCAGGTGTCCCTCCATCCATAGTCTTAAAAGAATCCCTCATGGAAGTTCTCCCTTAGCATGATCTCAGTTTCATGTCTTAGCTGGGAATGTCCAGGAAAGATGGGCACTGTGGGACATGCACATTTTTAGAAACTAAATATACTGTTGATAGGACTGACACACTAATATTTGATGAGATAAATAATGAGTGGAGGTGGGGAAGATAGAGGTGTGCAAGAGGAGGTTTCTGAAAGTGCCAGGAAGGCAATGGAGAAGTCTGGGGTGTCTTATTTATGCATTCAACTATTCAACCATGGAGCACTTACTATGTACCTGGTGTCATACCCCAGACTGGGGAAACCCATATGAATATACAACCACCACCCTCAAGAAGAATGCAGTCATGTTGATAAGATCAATAAATAAGGGACGCCTGGGTGGCTCAGTTGGTTAAGCGGCTGCCTTCGGCTCAGGTCATGATCCCAGTGTCCTGGGATCGAGTCCCACATTGGGCTCCTTGCTCGGCAGGGAGCCTGCTTCTCCCTCTGCCTCTAGCCTGCCACTCTGTCTGCCTGTGCTTGCGCTCTGTATCTCTCTCTCTCTCTCTAACAAATAAATAAAAATCTTAAAAAAAAAATCAATAAATAAAAGATTTAAAAAATGTTATACCAAAAAAAAATGTTATACAAGGAGTTGGAGAAAACAGCTGATGCTGGAATAGAGCTAATACAAGTTCTCCTCCTTGGCATGACTGACATTAGTAAAGGACGAGAGGTTGTCCTATTTATTACAGGATGACTGGCAGCGTCCCCGATCTACTGGATACCAAGAGTGTATTTCCTCCCACCCCCTGCCAGCTGTGACAACCCACAATGTCTCCAGACACTGCCAAATGTCCTCTGGGTAGGCAGGGGAGGGGAGAATCACCCGCACTAGAGAACCACTAAGTTAGTGGCAAAACAGAGCAATAGGGTTTATATGGATGCAAAAGCAGGTGACTTTGTCATTTCTGGTTGCCAGTTGATGGTGGCAGTAGTGGGATAAAATTGGGGGCTGGATATGAAAGAACAGGACAAAGGCAATGAGGAGAGAGGAAAAAAGTAAAAGAAATTTCTAGCACCAAGTTTTAGAAAAGTGGTACTCTGGTTATATCAGATGAAAAAATGAATCTTTTTCTGATGGACATTTTTTCATTCTATGAAAAATATCCCTAGGTCAGGTGTTTATAAATCAAGGACGGACTGCACTTAAAAAAAAAACAACATGATAGTTATTTCAGGACTACAATAAGCAAAAGTTCTGAAGTTGCTCCAATTTCAAAAAAACGAAAACCCTAAAATACCTTATATGTACTTTTATAAACAAAGCCTTAGGTCAGCCCTGATTTGCTTCTCAAAACAGAAAGCAATAATGCTATATCATGACAAATACTGTGTTTCACTCAATCTTTTATCATCCTATGTTACCTGCTAAAGTAAGGTAATATTATGTAATGGGAGAAGAAAGTATGAGTTAGTAAATAATAGTGTGCTACTGAAACAAATATAGAGCTATAATGCCATTTTAATAATACTTAAATTACTATCATCATCATAATATGTAGAGTCATATCTGATAAGCTGTAGGGAGTAGCAAAGAACAGTGTATTACTTGAAATTAATGAACACAGATTACCTGTTAGTTCTAAAACTCTGATGAACCTCCATAGTTTGAAGTTTGGGTATATAGCAAGGGAGTAATTTCTTCTTAAGACTTAGAGAATAGGGAGGTGGGGTTATGGACAAGGGGGAAGGTATGTGCTATGGTGAGTGCTGTGAAGTGTGTAAACCTGGCAATTCACATACCTGTACCCCGGGGCTAATAATACATTATATGTTAATAAAAAATTAAAATAAATAAATAAAAGAATTAGAGAATAAAAGGGTGCCTGAGTGGCTCAGTGGCTAGGTGTCTGCCTTCGGCTCAGGTCATGATCCCAGGATCCTGGGATATAGCCCCACATCAGGCTCCCTGCTCTCTGCTCAGCGGGAAACCTGCTTCTCTTCCACTCCCCCTGCTTGTGTTCTCTCTCTCATGGACTCTCTCTCTCTGTCCAATAAATAAATAAAATAAAATAAAAAAATTAGAGAATAAAGATGAGTAAAGAAAAATAATTGAGATCCCACCAAAATGGCTTTTGCTAAAGTTAAAAACTGTAACAAAACTGCAAAATACTTCTATTAATACTCTGAAAGCTTTAGGGAAAGAGTTATAGGAGTTCTGATTTCACTTTTTTATCACCATTGACAGCTCAATTATAGTAATTAAGATCTATAATACAACATGAAGTTACACAGGAAGTTTTTCTACTTAATCTTTTTCAAAGCAAGCAAATCATATGTACAAACTTTATTTACACAGTTTCAGAATAAATAAAGCCAGTGCATATTTAAATGAGCTTTCATTAATATATCTACCCATTATAAATTTGTAAAATGAGTTTTGGGGTTTTTTTTTGGTGGAAAATTTATAAGGGAAACCTCGGTGGCTCAGTTGGTTAAGTGTCTGCCTTTGGCACCAGGGAGGCTGCTGCATCCCCTGCTTGTGCTCTCTTTCTCTGACAAATAGAATTTTTTTTTAAAAGATGTATTTATTTATTTGAGAGAGAGAGAGAGACAGAAGGGGCTAGCAGAGGAAGAGGGAGACCAACAGACTGCCCACTGAGCAGGGAGCCCAATGTGGAGATCAATCCCAGGACCCTGAGATTATGATCTGAGCCAAATTCAAGAGTCAGATGCTTAACCAACTGAGCCATCCAGGCTACGCTGTAAATTAACAGTCATATCAGTGAGCATAAAGAATATGGAGGAGGACAGGTAGAGAAAAAGCAAATAGGATGCATGATGTGTCTATTGGGGCATCATGACTGTAGTGGAAAGAATACAGAATTTGAAGCCAGCCAGATACCTGCTTTCATATTTCAATTTACTTACTTGGTAGAATTATTTTCTTTGTAATGAGGATACTACTGTCTATCTTATGACTTGTTATTAAGATTGAATGAAAAAAAACTACGTAAAATATAGAGCACAGTGCTTGGCACATATTAGAACCTTAAAAAATGTTACTTATATTTCTTACCTTTTTTTCCAATACATAATTTTGTCTAGTCCATAATTATGAGGCTGAAATTTTGGGGACTATCCTGAGGATACCAGTTGAGTTACCCTACAGTTACCATAACACTACCTTATAAATTCGAATAACTGATCATTTGCATTTCAGTTGCAATTATTATTCACTACTTGCAACCCTTCTGAGGTTCACAATGCATACTTCTCATATATCTAATCTCCTACCAAGTTGATGCAATAACAAAGCCAAGAAAACAAAACAGACTGACAGGCTTTTGTGAGCACTGTATAATTCCTAAGAACACAGATCTCTATTCCTTTCCAGCACCCTTTCCATGATGTTTTTCACAAAATGGACACGGTGAAGAGTAGCTCTAAAGAGTTTCATATTCCTTTAGCTCTATTAAACCAAAAAAAATCCTGTAAGTGTTCAAAGATCCTGGAAGAAACTTTCAGCTCTACTATTAATAACTACACTACATTTAAAATTAGAGTATGTTGCCCTGTTCTTCCCAATTCTTTGTTTTCTGTTTTTTTTCCCCAACACATAAATGTCTTGACTTCCTAATTAGACTGCCAACTTCTCAAGGAAAGAGACTGCCTTTTACTCATTTTTATAGTGCAAGTCAGTGGAACAATTATCGTGTGCTCGCCGAACTCCTGTGAACTCAATACTACTCACAGAGAGAAATAAACATAATTTGAATAGTACAAGCAATCCCACCTACAATTTACTTCAAAAGCAAATCCCCCACAAATAATTTTGCTGCTGATTTTGTTCTGCCCGTCTTTATTCCCAGTTACATCTTGCTGTATGCTCACTTTGCTAAGGGTATTGGGCTCTAATATTTAACAAGAGGTATTTTTCATACAAAAAGTCACCTTGAGCATCTGGTACTCAAGAGGCAGAAAACTGACAAGGTTTGCCTTAGGACATGGTACCTGAGACTCCAACATGGCACCGGGTTTGGCAATAAACATTGTACTTCAAGTGTCAGTTAATGGAAATTTCAGGGGTCAGTCTGCCTAATCACACATTTACATTGTACTCTATCTTTAGAACCTGTCTCTTTATTATATTTAAACCGTGGTAATTCCCAACTAATAAGCAGCACAAAATCTTCACTGGTGTGCTAAATTTCAAACCATGTATAATATACAATAACACAGAGTGATATTAATCAGAAAAAACTTATCTGAGTGGGTTTTATGATGTAGAACAAATAAAACTAATTTGAGAGGAGATATAGGGCATAATATTTACTCAGCACCTAAGGAAGGTGGTATTTACTGTAACATGGGACAGCAGAATCTTTAACCTCATCAAATGTGAACACAAAAAAGGTTGAAAACTAATGATATGAAGTGTGACTGTGTTCAATAAAATATACTGAATAAATTAAGGAATTAATAATCAAAATGTATTTTTTCTAGGGTTATATATTTCCTCCACAGCCTTCCTAAAGTGATTTGTAGAAAGAGTTTAACAGAAAACCTAGGTAGACAAAAAGGGCTAAAATCTAATCCTTTCTTTTTTGGATATACAGCAACATAGTAGGATTAAATTTTATGATTAGAAGTTATTTGTTGGTAAAAGGCAAAAAAGGGATAGCATAGCTTTTTTTTTAAAGATTTTATTTATTTGTAAGAGAACAAGAGAGAGCACGCGTACAAGTCAGGGGAGTGGGGAGGGTGGCAGGCTCCCCGCTGAGCAAGGAGCCCACTGCAGGACTCGATCCCAGAACCAGGGGATCATGACCTGAGCCAAAGGCAGATGCTTAACTGACTGAGCCACCCAAGCATCCCAGGATAGCATAGTTCTAAAGGGGTATCCACTGTGTGCCAGGAAAAAGTAGGGAGAATAAGAAAATACTAGACAAATATAAGGCAGTTGCAGTTTGAAACAAGCCAATGACATCCAGAGACTGGTTTTTCAAATTTTGTTTTATTAGCTGGTTGTTTCTGTATTTTTGACCAAAAGACAAACATTCACTTAACTGTTCAGAGTAAATATTAATTTTCAGGAAATTTAATGCTTATGCTATTCCAGGTATTATGCTAAGTACCAAAGAAACAAGATCAACTAGGACATAGACCCTGCCCATGAGATGCTCAGAGTCTAGTCAGAAGCCTACAGACAACAGAAGGGCTTATGATCTGCTTGTGTTTTTTTTCTTAAAATTGGGGCATTCATATACTTTCTACCTTGTATTAGAAGTATTCTGGTATGTTAGTTCCTCACTAGACTATAAAGTCCTTCTCAGGTAATGCACATATTGGAATGATGTTAAACCTTAAATTAAAAAAAATAATAATTATGACAAATTTTTAAAATTATAGTAATTTTTAAAGTCCTTTCGGCATGTTCAGAGTCTATGCCATATAGTATTTTAGATCGTACATAAGGAACAAGTCTTCTAAAAACAACTGACTCATCCAATTATATCCTACTTAACAATGACTTTTAAAAGAATGTAAAGAGAAGTTCTAAAAAAAAAAAAAGAATAGAAAACTCACACTTTTCTCTCAAACCCATCATTCTGGTTTCCAAAACTACATGTATCAGAGCTTCTACCTAAAAAGGCTGACACACCCCTTTGGAGACTTCCTTATGGACATTCAAGGAAAACCTGGTATAAAGTCCTAGGACTCACAAGAGACTGGCATGGGATCCTACTTGGCAAGAGAAATTAGAACATGGAAAAGTTTGGCAGAAATCCAAAGAGTTACTTGGTCATACTAGAGAAGGAAAATTTAAAAGAAGATGTTCCGTCCATCACAGTCCATATATGGAATCCTAACACCTATAGAATAAGAAACAAACATCAAGTCAAAAAGCCCTCTGTTCAAAGATGAAAGAATACTCGAGGAGAAAAGAAAGGAAAAGGTTTCTCGAAACCTACTAGTTTATCACCTACCTGGAAACACCTGCTTTATGCTGTTTGTTTTTTACTAAACATATACATATATAAATATTCCAATACAATGGTTAGCATCAAAACACATAATCTACTTTTGTCTTCCCTTGGTTCTATGATGCAAAACGACAGAAGATACTGGAATGTAGAAAGTCCTACCGATACTGTCTCCCACACTTGCTGCTGTGAACTCAGATGTAACCCTCTCGATGTGAGAGTTAGGGAGAAGAGCTCTCTCAATTCTTACATTTCTTTCTTTTTTTTTTTTTAAAGATTTTATTTATTTATTTGATAGAGGGAGATCACAAGTAGACAGAGAGGCAGGCAGAGAGAGAGGAGGAAGCAGGCTCCCTGCTGAGCAGCGAGCCCAATGCGGAACTCGATCCCAGGACCCTGAGATCATGACCTGAGCTGAAGGCAGTGGCTTAACCCACTGAGCCACCCAGGCACCCGGAACAAATCTAATACTTTAAAAATAACCTGAGATTAACTATTCTTTCAGGGACATTGAAAATCAAAGGAACATATATATGGGTAAGAAAAGGACAATATCTGATTAATAAATTATTTTAATTTTAGGTCATATAAAGGATAGAGGAAAGGGTAGGAAGGACGGAAAGATGAAAAGTGGAATTAGACTCCTGGTAAGTCCATCGAAGTAAAAGTGGGGAGATTAATTATTTAGCAGAGATACAATTAATATAGACCAATACTTTTGGGTTTTGTTTTGACAACTTCCTGACCCATTTTGAATCATTCAGTACTGAAACCTACAAGACATAACTGCATAGCACAGGTGCCTGGTATTTCTTTGATGTGGCAACCAAAATCAGCACTAAAACTCAAAAGTTCCAGAAGCAGCTGATACTTGGAGCTGAGTCGGCAACAAAATATGTTAAAAACAAAGGGGTGTGTGCGTGTATATGAATATTTGGAAACATGTCTTAACCTTAGCATTCCCAATGAGACCAAATTTGTCTCCATTAAAACTCAGCATCTATGAGCAGGGTCCATGTCCCAGTATAATAAAAAATAAAACCTTACTATTAATAAAAATGTACAAAAAATCAAGAGGGTTTGGTAGAAGGCAGCAGAGAAATAAAAAAGGTGAGAAACATGATTTTCTGTTTCTCCATTCTTTATGGAATTAAAATAACACTGCCTCAAGAGATGATACCTTGCTGTTTCTCACTGCAAAAACAAATACATATTTTAAGCATCTGAAAATGATTAAAATATTAAGTGATGCTTCCAACAAGTTAGAAAGAAATTAGGCCAGTTGGAAACCTTGACTCTAAAATCTAAAAACGGAGGCACCTGGGTGGCTCAGTGGGTTAAGCCGCTGCCTTCAGCTCAGGTCATGATCTCAGGGTCCTGGGATCGAGTCCCGCCACCAGGCTCTCTGCTCAGCAGGGAGCCTGCTTCCTCCCCTCTCTCTGCCTCCCTCTCTGCCTACTTGTGATCTCTGTCTGTCAAATAAATAAATAAAATCTTAGAAACAAAAAACAACAAGGCAGATAGTTTTAAAAAGATGGGATTAAATGTTATTAACAAAAATAATAAATTGAGGTTATAGGATGCTACAAGATTTTTCTACACTAGTAATTTTTTAAAGTATCTTCTAAGGAGAGTGCGTAGGTCACCCATTTCTCACCTTTGTAATCTCTTGATCAAAAGTATTATGTTCGCTAACTCTTCCTTTTGCCTTTTATAAAATGCATCACATTTCTATCTTTTCACAAATCTAAGTAATAGCTAAAGCAGCGTGGACTTGAATCAATGGTGGAGAAAACAACAATGAAGCAATGAACATATACACAACAGCAAAATCTAATCTATGTAATTTCATGTATTAAGAGCCTTAAAGAAGGTCTTTATTTTACTAATAAAAGCAAATTATTTTTCAACGTTTTTATTCAAATGCCAGTTAACCCACAGTATAATATTAGTTTCAGGTATACAATACTGTGATTCACACTTTCATGAATCACCTAGTGCTCATCACAAGTGCCCTCCTTAACCTCCATCATCTGTTTCACCCATCCTCCACTCACATCCCCTCTGGTAACTATCAATGCGTTCTCTGTAGTTATGAGTCTGTTCTTCTTCTTCTTTTTTTTTTTTAATTTATTTGACAGAGAGAGAGACATCACAAATAGGCAGAGAGGCAGGCAGAGGGGGAGGGGGAGGCAGGCTCCCCACTGTGCAGAGAGTCTGATGCGGGGCTTGATCCCAGGACCCCAAGATCATGACCCAAGCCAAAGGCAGAGGTTTAACCCACTGAGCTACCCAGGTGCCCCAAGAGTCTGTTCTTGATTTGCTTCTCTGTTTTTTTCCTTCCTAGTTTGTTTTCTTTCTTAAATTACACCTATGAATGAAATCATATGGTATTTGTCTTTCTCTGACTGACTTACTGAACTTAGCATAATACTCTTTAGCTCCATCTATTTCATTGCAAATGGCAAGGTTTCATTTTTTATGGTTGAGTGATATTCCACTGCATGTATACACCACATCTTTTTCCTGTCTCAGATTTAGGGTTAGTATTAGGGCTAGAGCCAAGATTACGATTAGGATTAGCGTTAGGGTTCAGGTCAGTGTTCGGAGTTAGGGGTTAGCAGTTAGGGTTCTAGTTTGCACCTGGCATCCTGCTTTGCTGGCAGCAAAGAACACACATGACAGAGATCTACTGAGCTGAGGCAAAAAGGGGTTTGGGGGCTCTAGATAGTCTTCCTTAAAAAGAAACAATTTTTTGAAAATTCATTTAACTGAGTCCTTCAAAAACAGGCAGTTATTTTTTTTTTTTAAGAATTTATTTGATAGAGAGAGATCACAAGCAGGCAGAGAGGCAGGCAGAGAGAGAGAGAGAGAGAGGAGGAAGCAGGCTCCCCGCGGAGCAGAGAGGCCGAGGCAGGACTTGATCCCAGGACCCTGAGACCATGACCTGAGCCAAAGGCAGAGGCTCAAACCTCTGAGCCACCCAGGTGCCCAAAAAACAGGCAGTTCTTAAAGACTTTCTGTTAAAGCCAAAGGCTTTGACCAAGAATGTAAGACAGAATACAGAAACAGCTGAGTTCATTCTAACACATGGATTTGTTTTCTGAGAATCAGAACACAAACTTCAACACTGAGTAGGCATGGAACCTTTTACTTCAAATGTTCAATAACTCTCCATTATATCAGCAAATATCTATTTTTTGCAAAGCCACTGGAAAACTTTAGCAATGGAGAGCAAGAATATATATGGTACCTAAAGGACTTTAAAGTTTTTCAGAATCATGACTATCAACAGTTCTATGAGATTACCCAAAGTGGTAAAGCAACAGACAGGTATAAGCTGGGGAGCAGAAAAGCTGATTATAGGATACCTATTATGTATTTGAGGATACCTTCTTTTAAGGGTATGTCTTCACTAAGACTGTAGGCACTGAATCCATCTGCCCTCAAACAGGTAGTTCTGTATTTATAGGATTCAAAAAAGACTCAGAGAGAGTACAATGTGCCTCCTGTAAGCATCAGAAGGACGCAGAAAGAAGGGAAGCAAGAAAGTAACAGAAGAGGATGTAGGACAAAACTAAGTCTGGGGTCCAGCTGAACAAGGACAGAGCACCACACGGGAGGATGAGGAAAAGAAGGTTTCCAAACACTCTTCCCATAAGGACTCTGCCTGAGGAATGATGAAGCCCATACTGGCACCACACTTAGAAATAAACAACCTGCTATGTAGGAGATTTACGCTGCCCCTGTCCCCACTCATTCTCTCCTCCTGCACTCACACTGGAGAGGAGAGACATTTTATTCAACTACTCTGACCAAGTTCCCCTTAAGGCTGACATGGCTTTGCAGTCTGTGGCAGAGACACAGAGCATGACCAAAAGGTATTAGAATTGACTTCAGTAAGGTAGATAAGCAGATCCCCAAACCAAATACTTAGTATGAGCTCATTGTTTTTATTATTTTTATTTTTTTAGATTTTTTGAGAGAGAGAGAGCATGAACTGAGGAGAGGGGCTGGAGAAGGAGAGGTGTTGAAGAAGGAGAGGCAGACTCCCTACTGAGCAGGGACCCAATGCGGGCCTTTATCCCAGAACCCTGAGATTATAAACCGAGCCGAAGGCAGTTACTTAACCAGCTGAGCCACCCAGGTGTCCCTGAGCTCATCATTTAAAAAAAACAAAAAACAAAACACATAATTAAAAAATGCCTTATTTTAAAAATCTTACTTAAAAAAACTTTTATGTGTATATACAAACACACATATACATAAACATATACATACACACATACAAATACATATTATATGTATTTTTTTAAGATTTTATTATTTTATTTTAAAGAGAGAGAGAGCATGAGAAGGGGGAGGGTCAGAGGGAGAAGCAGACTCCCCGCTGAGCGCAGGACTCGATCCCAGGACTCTAAAATCATGACCTGAGCCAAAAGTAGTCACTTAACCAACTGAGCCCCCCAGGTGCCCTATATACGTACTTCTATATTTTTTTACTTATATAAGAAAAATGAGAAACATATCCACCCAGTGGTGGGCCAGAGCCACTTCAAACTAGCTTATGAGAACAGAAAAATGTTCAGACATGTTGCAGGCCAGTTGTTAGACATAGCCATTATTAAAAATTGTATCAACTTAGGTCCAAGTCCCTACTCCAGTGCATCGAATATACTTGGGCCCAAGCTTAAGCTTGTCAAATAAATCCCCGTGTGATTGCATCGGTGCTTGGCTCCTTGGTGGTTTCTCAGACGTGAAAACTCAGGCACAACATTTGGAGGTCCCACCGAGATCTGGGAGACTCTTAGGACCCCAACCTGGAAGGTCTTGCGCCAGCTGTTCAAGTGGGAGGAGTGAGGAACTAAAGAGAATGTAGACAGTTGACATACTGAGGCCGTCTATGAGAAAAAGCCCTGTGCTTCATGTTCCAGTTTTCAATTCCAGGGGGAAGAGAGAGAGCACAAGCAGGAGGGGTGGCAAGCAAAGGGAGAGGGAAACCGACTAAAACACTCTTTGTTCCATTCTGAGTAAAGTTTATTAACTAGTCAAAGAAATAAAATAAAATAATAAAAAATAAAAAATAAAAAAAATTGTATCAACTTACAGAAATTATATGACCTTACAATGAACAAATCACATAAAGACAAAAGTAGTAAGTACTCAGAACTTATTTCCCACTTATTTTACCATAATCTATGCTCCTGAGATTATGTGTGCCTATGACGTCTGTTTGGTGGAAATACTTCTACAACAATGTGCTACTGAGCAACCCTTTCCAATTTACCACCAGGGCTGTCATGTTCTTAGCGTGTAACTGGCTACAGGTGGTGTGTGTACAAACAAAACCTGGCCAACCAGGGCTTAATTTATCATTTTACTGATTGCTTCGATTTAAGAAAGTGATGGGGGAAAATGTTAATAATGCAGATTCGACATAAAAGCATGTTGTGCTTGTAGAGGTTACATTATGAACATCACAAAACACTGAGGAAACATTCTCCCAATATTTGAACACTATGATCCGAATCCACAAAGAAGCCTCTTGGGTCATCAGCCAAACGGGTGGAAGTCCCGACATATGCTTTGGTTGTTTCACTTTCATCCTACTCATTAATATAAACAAGAATATCAACTAATATTCACAACGGAGTTACACTCAAAGAGCTGGTTGTTAGGTATTGATTTATCAGCACATGACTGCAAATGCCCAAAATGTTAACTACTATAATTGTTTCTAAAAGGTACAGAATTATGATTTTCTGTCTGCCTATAATGAACATTATTGTTTTTATAAGTTATCTTTAAAAGAGATTTGCTGTAGAAAAAAAAAACCAAAACCCAAAAAACCAAAAAACAAAACAAAGAGTGATAGACCTGGCTGGCTTGGTCAGTAGAGCACACAATTTCAATCTCAGGGTTGTGGGTTTGAGCCCCACACTGGGCGTAGATATTACTTAAGAAGATTAAATTTAAAAGGTTCATGTCAAATTTACGACTCTTGAATAATTAAAGTTGCATGCAAACCATCATATAATCAATCACCTTCTGGAAATCACAGGCAGAGATCAAATCAAGATGCTATGCACAAACAGTAGCACGCCTACAACTTCAAAACAATTTACAAGAAGAAAGCCATGTATTTCACAAATCTCTACTGCTACAGCATAAAATAAAAAGCCAAGGAGCTAATAATCAAATTAAGTGAATATAAACATTGATAATTTAAAAATCACTGAAGTAACTATTATTCTCTTAGCATATTCTTTGCTCCAGGGTATTCTTTGTTCTCCTCAGTGTCAGGCAACTAGAGTAAAAATGACGAGCCCCGGTCCAGTTAAGTGGAGAAGACAGGAAAGTAAACAGCCAATTTGTCTTTAAGTGACTAATATTTAATACAGATTAGGAAATGTGTAAAAGCCCAAGGATATCTGGAATCTTTAAAATATATATCACACATACTGAACTAATCGTGAATGTCAATTCAAATAGGTACAATTGACAGAGAGAGTAAAATATAACCAAGTTTTAAAAAATAATAAAATAGATTCTCCATGGCAAGACTGTGCAGCTATGAACAGTAACACTTATCTCCTTGCAGCACTCAAAGCCGGAGTCACTCCTCCAACTCCCACAGCTCGTCCAGCGTGTCGGAATTTTCCGAACTGGCTTGGCATGATGGCCCAGTCTTAGATCACACTTTTAGTTGCACTCAAGATCATCCTGCTCACACCTATAACCAATGGCTGTCACCTGAAGAATGTCTGTATGATATGCAAGTTGTTTCTGGGCAAAGCAAGGCCCTTCCTGTTAGATTCCCGACAACTGAAATGAATGTATATATGGACAGATGGACAGGCAGGTAAGCAGGTGGACAAATGGTCAGTTAAATAGATGGATAAATTTTGTTCTTAACAACATTTCTTTTGAAAAAGAAGATACATTATTTAGTAATTTGTAGTACCTGCAGGTCCCACCTATCTAGGGAGCAAAGACCTTCCTATTTTATTGATGGGAGTGACAGAGGGAGGAAAGCCTTTCCAAACATGGGAAGCTGCTGTCATGAAGTTACACACCTGGCTTCCAGATAGACACTGTTAAAACTGGGGCCACAACTCTCCTAGGAGACATATACAGCTGTTCTGGGCTGAGGTGAACCCAGTCAGATGATATTTGGGATTATCTGTGGAATCTGGAGAAGAGAAGGTGGAGACAAAAAAGGAAAGAGAAATGTAGCTGTGGGTGGTAGGCTGAGCATCTAAGACATGCTTTCAAACTCTACTCCAGATATTACCTCATTCCCACAAGCCACAACCCTGACACCAAGGGTCTGAGAAAGACTCGGTGCAATTCCCCTGAAAGGACAGTCAACAACAGCAGCAACCGTTCCCCCACCATTGTCACCAGCGATGTAGAACAATCCTGGGAAGTGGGGTAGGGTAGCAGAGCTACCAGATGATTTCGGCAGCCTGAGAAGACAACAGTGTGTCAAGATAACCAACACACAAATAAAAATCAGGAAGGTTTTCTCCAGCTCACTTATTTATTTTTGCAAGTAGCTTCAAAATGGAATACATTTCTTGAGCTCCTCAGATTTCTAGGTGTTTCTAGTCCTTCTCTCAAATCAAGGAACATTAACTTATCATCTGTTCTGTATCAAACCTGAAGGCACAAAGATGAGCATAATTCTTCCGGTGCGGGGGGCCAGACTTATACATATAAACTATAATACGAGATGATCTGTGCTCCAGCTAGAATTATGCCAAAGTAATTAGGGAGGGATCTTCAGTTTGTCCATTTTAATCCTTGTGATCTCAAAATGTTTCAAGTAGTAACTTTGGTCCTGATTTATTGTAAGTTTAACATAGACTGTACTTGTATTTCCTTTTAACGCTAACATTTCAGAAGTGTTCGTTCTAAAACTAGGATTTTTTTATAGGAACAACGACCTTTCCCTCATTGAAGTAATTCAGCCTCAATCACTTCATCTTATACCACCTGGTGAAGCAGAAGGAAAGCTGCTCACTTTGCTA
The DNA here is from genome assembly GCF_030435805.1 of Mustela lutreola. Lineage (NCBI taxonomy): Eukaryota > Metazoa > Chordata > Mammalia > Carnivora > Mustelidae > Mustela > Mustela lutreola. The sequence goes on along the minus strand of NC_081290.1, from coordinate 142,297,741 downwards.
ATATTGAATCGCTGCAACTTATTCTGCCACAGTAATTTTGTACGTTATGTTTTGTGGAGAAAGATCTCTTTTAAAATTGTAAAATTTTGTAATAGCTTCAGATTTGTGGAAATGTTGAGTTTTCTTATACCCCACACCTACTTTCCCCTACTGTTTACATCTTATACTAGTATGTGACATCTGTCACAATTATGTATGTGTTTTTGAACACTCTGATCATGTAAACTCTACTTTTCCATGTTTTAGTTGTAAGAGATTACAGAAGGTTCTAGAAAAGATCTCCTACAGGAATTGGTGTAACACTGAACTATAAACACTGAGTGACAGCATTGTTCACCAGAACAACAAAAACACTGTCAAAACCCAAACATTTCTTCTCAAGGTTAAGTTAGGTCCAAACTGAGATAAGGTCAAGCCTATTCATGGGGCATGCCACTTTGACTAGCTCCATATTAAGACAAGATATTTGGGATGGTATTTTATGAATAAGAGAATTTACCAGCAAACGGAAAAAAAATTCATGAGATATGAAGACTGCTACCCTTAACAGAGTTTAAAGTAAATTAGGATGAGGTGAAATTTTTGTAGATTTATTTTTTAGGGTTCCATTTCCCTGAATTTAGTATAAACTACCTCAGTGCCTTGTAGAGTGTTTACCACATACAACTATTTGTTGAGTATTAGTGAATCCCACTTTCAAATATGTCATCGTACAGAAACCCCCAATACATCTGTTTGATGTCAAATTTGCATTCCTCAATGTTTCATGGAGATGTTATTTTTTTAGTCATGATTCTTCCAACATCAGGCCTAACACAAATATAATTTGTGATTTTCCCTCAGGATTAAGCAGAACAAATCTATGGGAGATCTGAAGGCTTTGTTGAGAATCAACAATCACTGTTTAAGAGTAAGAAAGGGTAGTATTTTATTTAAATACTGAGATCAAGTCTCTTCTGTATGCAAGTAAAAGGCCAGGGAGAAGTAAGAGGTGACCTACCCTTGTACAGAAAGCACCTGTTTCATTAAGACTACAAGTAAATTCACAAAGAATGAAGGACTTAGGCCAAGGGTCCCTTTGATGGTGGTCAGATACAGCGAGTGGACTGTGTGAAGAGTTCAGAGGAGTGAGATCTGGTCTCAGCCCTGTCACTACTCACTTGTGAGCACAGTCGTATCTCTTGGTACAAATTTCCTCATCTCTAATATGACATTACTGGATTGGATCTCTTTTACCCACTATACTAAAATTTTTTAATATCAAACTTAAGAAAATACCAAGATCCCAATTTCAGTTCTACTTAATAAGAATCAATCACTTAATCTAACTTGGAGGGAAGGGAGTTAGATGTGGTAACTGATGCATTCTGGGAATAACGACCATGAAACCTGACTGAGTGTTGCTCTAATTTTTCACGTCTTTCAACTCTCTTGATCAACACACCCACTCCTAGTGGTAGGTCCTATTTATATCCCAGATTTATCAATTGGAAAAAAGGTGTTTATAATTTAAATGGGGAAAACACACATACACAAAACACTTATGCAAGTGAGAACCGTGGATTAGTTACCAAGAAACCTTGAGAACTTGCTCTCTTTCACCACACAGCCCAAGGCTGGAAGATTTAAATCAGAAGCGGTAGTGGAGGAAGGGAGAAGGTGTCTTGAAAAGTATTAGAAAATGATTTAAGACTTCCATCACTTTTGGGATTTATTTATGATATGTAGTATGTCAAGAAGTATATGCAAACAAATGTCTGGAAATTCATGGATCTAGATGTATTTTGTGTTGCTTGAGGAGGTCCCATATTAGGGAGTTTTTTCCTTTGGCTGGTGGACGAAGACAAGAACGATAGAGACCTCTGTTACTGAGGCACAGATCTGGTTTGTCAGTTTTCATAAGACAAGCAATGTATTTCCCTTTTCATGCACCATACTACATGGGATTTGGTGTGTACATAAATACCTTACAAAGTACTACTCTGCTCTGTTTTTTAAATATATTCACGGTGCCCTCACCTATGTGGAAATAAATCCCAAAATCAAGGCTATTGTCTGGGAAAGTCCTCAAGCCAATGTGTGCTAACTATGTAATTTTCATTTCTAAGTTTCAACACTGTTCTTGTTGTATCTTCTAATGGTATTAGATTATCTTGTGAGCTTAAAAGCAACTGAACTGCCTTTAAATTCAAATTAAATAAAAGAGGTTTAAACTATGAGGACGTAAGGTATCTTAGAAATCCCCACAAACAGCGTCCACACCGTCGCTGCTTTACTCCTCGCATCTGCTACAGTGGGACTCTCACTGCTTGTTCACCAACATACACGGCAGTATTCATCAGGACGTACATCCCGCCGAGCCAAAATCTAAGTAATTTTCTAAGTCCAGAAATCCTGGCTCTCAGCTCTGTCTTTGGTCTAAAATTTCAAGAGAAACAAGTTGATGATCACAGCATATAGGTCAGAAGTCCATCAGCTACGGCCAAAGAGGGCAGGGCCACGTGGAAACGCGCTCACAGGGAGACAGTTCTCAGAGGCGCCAGCACAGGCTGGCTGCATAGCAAACACACTACAGTAAGTTACTCCCCCTCACCACTGCGCCTCGCGGTGTCAAGGGCAGATGCTGTCCGGGTCAGGGGGTTTCCACAGAGGCTAGGTTATGTTCCCGGGTAGACTCCTGCGTGACCAGACACCAGGGCTCTGGCATGAAAAACTCTCTAGGGTCACAAATAATGTAACTGCACAGTTACTTAGGACAAAACAGATAAACTTACCAAACAGATCTCTCAGAACTGCTGGATGAAAGACCTTGAAGAGTGCTGATCTTGAAAAGCAGAAAGAACAATGAAACACCTATCCAGGTGAGTTTCATCTGCTTAACAGAGATCCAAAGCAACTGTGATGGCCAATGTTATGTGTCAGCTAGGCTAGGCTACAGTCTCTGGTTATTCAAACATTAATTTACGTGCTGCGGTGTAGGTCCTGTGTGGATGTGGTTAAAGTTAATAATCCGTTGACTTTAAGTATGAGCAATTATCCTAGAGAATCTGAGTGGGCCTGATTCAGCTGAGAGGCCTTAAGAGCAAAACGGAGCCTTCTCTGAAGAAAACCTGCTTGTGGAGAGCAGCTTCAGTCTATGCACTTTGTCCAGCATGTGCTTGGAGGAGATCTACTCTGTGGGTGTCTGACTTGCCTGGCCAGCCTTCATAATCACACAAGCCGATTATCTGCAATTAACCTCTTGATACATACACATCTCCTATGGGTTCTGTCTTTTTGACTAAACCTTAACTGTTACAGCAACTAAATAATCATTGTAATAACCCTAGGGAACAGGTATTATTAGACCCGTTAGACCCATGAATAGATGAGGAAACCAGTACAGAAAAATAAGAACCTGCCCAAGGGAACCCAGCTCCTGGGTGGGAAAGCTGGATTCTAACTCAGGCAGAACCCATGTCTGAACCCAAACACGTTACCTTCTATTCCACAGCCTTTCTGAATGATTCTACGAGTATGAACAGAACCTAAATAACTAAAAAGGTTTATTTAGAAGTTCATTTTGGAGTACCCTAAAAGGTTCCCCAAACTTGAAATTTGAAAATTTGTATTTGAAATTCCCGATTTCAAATACAGGCTCAAGGGATATGAACATTGATGTCTACACCTCAAATCCAGGTACTCTCAGCCCCGAATGCCCTTGGATGGGCTTCTGAGAGGCTCTGGGTAAGGGGATCTCCAGAGGCTGTGGATTAGTACAAGACTCCTTTGGAAAGTATTATTTGGGGCCTAAAATAAAGCTTACAGAAATGAATATGCTTAACAAACCTAAGTATCCTAACAGAAAAATGAGTTCAATTGAAAGAAGCAAAATTCTTAGTGTTTATTTTCTTCTGACCCATTTACGACAATGCAGGGCCAGGGATGATCTTCAGCCCTGGTGAGAACTAAACCCTTTTCTGAGCAATTCGGTAGTACTAAGAAAAATCTTAAAATATTTTTTTTTCCACTAATTTTAACCTATTAATTCCACTGCTAGGAATTTATCACAAGGGGTTAATCCGTGATGGTCCGGAAGAATGCAAGTTTAAGAATCTTAATCACATTGGGGTGCCTGGGTGGCTCAGTGGGTTAAGCCTCTGCCTTTGGTTAAGGTCATGATCTCAGGGTCCTGGGATTGAGCCCCGCATGGGACTCTCTGCTCAGCAGGGAGCCTGCTTCCCCCCCCACCCCACCGCCTCTCTACTTGTGATCCCTGTCAAATAAATAAACTCTTTAAAAGAAAAAAAAAAAAAAAGAATCTTAATCATAGTACTGTTGATAATAGTAAGAAATTAGAAAGAACCAAAATGTCTAACAATAGGAAATACGTACCTGATGGAATACCATTAAAAATCATATCCTAGGAAAATTTTGTAAACTATTTTTTTGTGATAAACAGTACGTAACAGTATTATTACATACATATATATGTATGTATTTTAAAATTATATATTATATAAAATCACATGCGCACAGAATAAGACAACCACCAATTTACCAAGTTAGCATTCAGTGGTTGGACTACGAGTAATTTTAATTCTTTTCTTTTTAAAAGTAAACTTTCGGGGGTGGGGGGGCTGGATGGCTCAGTTGTTAAGCATCTGCCTTCAGCTCAGGTATGATCCCAGGATCTTGGGATCAAGCCCCAAATCAGGCTCCCTGCTCAGTGCAAAGCCTGCTTCTCTCTCTCCCATTCCCCCTGCTTGTGTTCCCTCTCTCACTCTCTGTCAAATAAATAAATGAAATCTTTAAAAAATAAAATAAAATAAACTTTCTAAAATAAAAATTTATTATCTTGTAGTACAAGTTTTTTTTTTAAGATTTTTAAAATTTATTTGACAGAGATCACAAGCAGGCAGAGAGTCAGGCAGAGAGAGAGAGAGGCGGGGGGAAGCAGGCTCTCTGCTGAGCAGACAGCCTGATGTGGAGCTTGATCCCAGGACCCTGAGATCATGACCTGAGCCGAAGACAGAGACTTAACCCACTGAGCTACCCAGGCATCCCTGTAGTACAAGTTTTAATCATAATTTCTAAGTTTAGTGAAATGGGAACATTTCATGATATAATGTTAAATAAAAATAATTTTATGAAGCAGTGTATTCATGAGCCTCTATGTTAAAATTAGTGTCTATTTGAAAAGATAGAAACCAGAAAAAAAATGAAAATGTAAGTGATTATGAGGAGGGATTATAGATTTTTTTCTTTTATATACTTATTTTTTCCCCAGATTTTCTATCATGAACATAATCTGCTTTATAATCAGAACAAATGAATGCAATTTCATTGGGGAAAAAAAAACAATGGTGTTAAATATTGGAATTCACCACATGGAAAAATTTTGAACAGTATAGTCCTGCTAATAAGAATTTTTTCTATTTGGAACTTCTCTTTAGAATCTGTAACCAGAGAGAAACTACTGGGGAACAAAGAGGGCTAAACTTGAAGTCCTGCTTGTCATCCCTGGATAAGGCAGTGGGCCAGGGACAAGACTATCTACAGGAAACCAGTTTACAATGGAAGTCATGTTTGTATTTTAGACATAATCTATTCCTTCAGACAATCAGATAACCAACATTTTCCCTTTATTCTTGTAATTTCTTAACTTCCGGAGGGTACTGATTCTCAACCCTCCTTTCCGGAAGGAGAGACAGACACGTGAGTTGTTCTTGGGCACACCTGTCTCCTTTCTACTACACTTAGTTCAAAGTGTTGCACAAGGGTGGGCAAGTCCACTGTGCATCTTTGCAGAGGTCCTCTACAGCTCAAACGAGAACCAAAGTGACAAAAACTTGATTTCTACCTGATTTATTATCTAGAGGAGGACGTAGTCAAAAGGGAAGCCCCCAACCTTGAAATTATATTTTTTGGACAAGGCCTGATTTCTGGTTTGAGAAGGGTTTGGTGTGTAAGAACAGAATGAATTTGGATCAATAGCCGTTAACTATTAATGAGACAGGTGGTGACTGGGATACTGAGTGACTGTGGAGCAATACTGTGTGCACAAAGATTCTACCAGGAATTAGGTAGTACGTGTCTGTGGTTTATAGTCCTAATCAATGCTCTTGAAGAATGTGATATATACTGTGCCACTAAGGGAAGAGATTTCAATTAAAAACTGAAGTCCAGCTGTATGAGGATATTTATTAGCTGGGGTAGAACCATAACCTAGGAACATACTGAATCTACAAAGACGTATACAAAGTTCATTCTACTAAAGGCCATTTATCATAGATGCTGTAGAACTATGTAAATAACTGCTTCTAAATTACACTGCAGAAAAATAAAGGATGCATATAAAATGTAACTAACCCAAGGGGAAGAGAGAAATGAATTAGAATGAAAAAGTGGAAGGTCTAGGCATTTCATTCCCTCCTTGGAGTGCTGAGAAATGGGTAGCCATGCATGCCCATCCTGAGAAAAAGTAATGAATACAGGACAAGCAGCTGTTCCCAAGTTAACTGCCTGCTGACAGTTTAATTCGAAACAACCTCAGAGAAGCCCCCACACTAAGTACTATGGCAGTGGTAGGCCAGCTGATAAAACTTTTCAATTACCTAACTGATAAACCATATAAATGCTTCATTTTCATGCTCATCACTCTGGGGGCAAATGCTAACGTCACGTTGCTTAAAACCACAACAACATAATAAATGTACATTCTCTGTAGAATGATTCTCTGTAGAATCACATTTCTCATTGCAAAAAGATCCACCCCCCCCCAAAAAACCTGCATACACTTTAATTTTTCACCTCGTTTATAGCATTTATAGATGCTACAACAGAAGTAATGCTTCTCTTAGAGCTTAGAAAACATAATGCCACAAAGTAATTACACACAAGCTATAGTTTATAGAGGTACAGGAATCAAAACATATGGGCAGGGAAATGCTACAGAATTATAGTAGTTAAACTAAGCCCAGCAGAGCATGACATTTTAACAAACATTTTAGAAAGGAGAAGATCAAAAACAAGTTCAATCTTTTGCTTCCTGCTAATCTATTTAAGCCATAATGTGATGATGGTAAAGGATCAAGTAAAATCCTCAACATCTTTGTCAACAGGGTACCAATGCAGAGAACCAAGACTCTTCCAAATTCTTAGCAATAAAGGGGTTGCTGATTTTTAACATCATCAATTATGAATGCTGAATGTACTGACCTACTGCATGTTTAGTTTGAGTCCCTCCCTGTGTGGGGTGACATTTCAGGCCAAATTATGTGGAAGTGAGGCCCTTGCTGAATCTGGAGTGACACCAAACCATCATGAAGCAATCTGAGATTCAGGATGAAAACAGAAATGTAGGGTATGTAAATTTTCAAGACTTAAGATAATTATGAATGAGAGTAAGAGTTCAAGAGAAACTTGAAGAAAGAAAATCTACCTTAGGGCACCTGGGTGGCTCTGCCTTAAGCTCAGATCAGGATCCCAGGGTCCTTGGACCGAATCCCGCATCGGGCTCCCTGCTCAGTGGGGAGTCTGCTTGTCCCTCTGCCCTTCCCCATGGTTCATGCTCTTGCTCTCTCTCTCTTTCTCTCTCAAATAAATAAATTAAAACTTTAAAAAAATTTATCTTAAAATAAACAACAGAGATGTGTATACATCTTATACATGTATGCACAAGATGTGAACATAAAGATGTTTATTTCAGGGCACCTGGGTGGCTCAGTCAATTAAGTGGCTACCTTTGGCTCAGGTCATGAACCCAGGGTCTTGGGACTGAACCCCTCAACAGGCTCCTCGCTCAGTGGGGAGACTGCTTCTCCCTGACCCCAACTTGTGCTTTCTCTCAAATAAATAAAATATTTGTCTTTTTTTTTTTTTCTTAAGATTTTATTTATTTATTTGTCAGAGAGAGAGAGAGAGAGCACAGGCAGGCAGAGTGGCAGCAGAGGCAGAGGGAGAAGCAGGCTCCCCACCGAGCAAGGAGCCCGGCCCAGGACTCTGGGATCATGACCTGAGCTGAAGGCAGCCGCCTAACCAACTGGGCCACCCAGGCATCCCTCAAATAAATAAAATCTTAAAAAAAAAAAAAAAAAAAAAAGAAGTGTTTATGACAAAGCACTTCTGCTATGCTATTGATAAGCAACCCAAACGCTATCAATAAAGGATGGATTAAATAAATAATAATATATTACCTTAGAAAATTCTATTAAGCTGTTTAAAAAATAATGAAGTAGAAAGTGACATGGTAAAACTTTCTAAAATACAGTAAGTGAAAAGGGCAAGTTTGCATAAATATATACATATATGAATATATATACACACATTTACTATACACACACATCCCTGTTTATTCTAAATATAATTTGAATATATACTATACATATACACATAGAAAGCAGACTAGGATAAACACTGAACCACTAGATTCTCTTTTCAAAAAGTATGTTTGTTTATTATTTATTTATTTATTTATTTATTTATTTGAGACACATGCATACATAGTGGGGAGAAGCCTGGAGTCCCACATGGGCTCCAACCCAGAACCCTGAGATCAAGACCTGTGCCTAAATCAAGTGTCAGATGCCTGACCAACTGTACCACCCAGGTGCCCCTGAACCACTAAACTCTTAATAATAGTTGCCTACGGAATAAAGGCAGCTACCAGGTTTCTGTACTACTAAGAAATGTTTTCACATGTATTACTTATGTAACTCTTAAGTGACAAAATGAGATAAAAATCCACAAAGCAATAAACTAGGCTTCAAGTAAACGAGCTACAGGAGGGCGCCTGGGTGGAGCAGTAAGTTGGTTAAGCACACCTGCCTTCTGTTAGGGTCATGATCCCAGGGTCCTAGGATCCAGCCCCACACTGAGCTCCCTGCTCAGCGGGGACCCTGTTTCTCCCTCTCCCTCTGCCCCTCCCCACTGCTAGTTTAACTTTTCACAGTTAAATTTACCAATCTTCTTTGTGGTACTTGTTGAGTCTTGTTCAAGAACTCATTCCCGGGGTGCCTGGGTGGCTCAGCGGGTTAAGCCGCTGCCTTCGGCTCAGGTCATGAACTCAGAGTCCTGGGATCGAGCCCCGCATCTGGCTCTCTGCTCAGCAGGGAGCCTGCTTCTTCCTCTCTCTCTGCCTGCCTCTCTGCCTGCTTGTGATCTCTCTCAAATAAATAAATAAAATCTTTAAAAAAAAAAAAAAAAAAAAAAAAAAAAAAAAAAAAAAAAAAGAACTCATTCCCTACCCCAAGGTCATAAAGATATTCTCATATATTTCTTCAAAATTTTTCACTTTCATTTTTGGACTTCTATGTATTTAGATTCTACCTCATATGATAAAACAAATTCCATCTGAGATTTTTTTTAAAATATGGATTGTCAGGCGCCTGGGTGGCTCAGTGGGTTAAAGCCCTTGCCTTTGGCTCAGGTCATGATCTCAACGTTCTGGGATTGAGTCCCACATCAGGCTCTCTGCTCAGCGGAGAGCCTGCTTCCCCCTCTCTCTCTGCCTGCCTCTCTGCCTACTTGTGATTTCTCTCTCTGTCAAATAAATACATAAAATCTTAAAAAATAAAATAAAATAAAAATATGGATTGTCAATTGTTGCTGGACCATCTGCTTACATGTCCATTTCCCCCATCATCTGAACGCTGCCTCTAGAACTGTGTGTATCCACCTATGTCTGTGTGAACTCTATTCTGTCTGTTCCCTCGACCTGTACTTCTGTTTACTGACAAAACACTGTCTTAATTACTTGCAGGAGTGAACCTCTCTCTCTGGAACTTCAAAACTGCCTTGGTTATTCTTGCTCTTCCTCATAAATTTCAGAGTCATTTTGTTGAGTTAAACAATGTTTTTGTGATTTTTCTGAAATTTCATGGAATTTTAAGAATAGTTATCAAAGGGGGTTATAACAGGTCATTTTCAGAAGGCTTCAGGAAGACAAAGATTCAAGTGATAATTTTTGAAGAAGTAGATTTAAGGTTCTTGTTTCAACGCCTTTTTTTTTTTCTTTTGGCTGCTGTAAATTATTTCCTTGTAGTAGGTAAAACATTTAAGACAAAGTAGCTGGGTTTTCAGCCCCATGAGTCATTGGGATCTATTATTCAGAGCTGGTAGGGTAGCAAAAAGAGCTCCAAATTTTCCATTCCTGGCACTATTGCCATAGGGCTTAACTTTCTTTATTATCTTTAGCTCTACTTCCCTCTCAATTAGTTTTCCCAAAATGTCATTTCATAGCACATTTTTCTAGATGTTATTAATAGCTGTGTCTGGGAAAAGAAGTTACAACCGCAAACAAATTTTTAAAATCCTGTATTGTAAATCTCTCCCTTGGAGTTTTAGAATGCACTTTAGTGTATCAAAGACTCTTAGTGGAATCCCAGCAAAGAAATTTGTCTAATTTTGTTTTAACTCACCATTTCATGGGCATTTTTGTGCATGGGTATTTATTTCTTGTATACTGATTAATATCCTACATAAGAATGTTCCATGGGACATCAATTTGGTAAATTATATATTTAAACTAACAAGGCAAAGACAAGAATTCAGGTAGTTCTGACTTCAAGAGAACTCAAGTGGGGCACCTGGGCGGCTCAGTGGGTTAAAGCCTCTGCCTTGGGCTCAGGTCAAGATCTCAAGGTCGGATCAAGCCCTGCATCGGGCTCTCTGCCCAGTGGGGAGCCTGCTCCCTCTTCTCCCTCTCTGTCTCTCTCTGCCTGCCTCTCTGTCTACTTGTGATCTGTCAAATAAATAAATAAAAATCTTAAAAAAAAAATTCTAAGACAAAAGAACTCAATCAGCAACAGGCAGATTTTTTGAATGCCAACATAAAAACAAATGAATCAAAAAACACCCATCAAACCTTTTACAGACGCTTGAGCAGTATTTTTTTTTTAGCTTGAGATCTTAGTGTTGACCTATACCTGATTAAATTCTCCCTTTAACTTGACAAGAGTTATGCTTTCCTGCTATCAGCAATGAAATGAAAGGCAGACATCCCAGATTTATTCACTTGTCACAGGGAAAGCTATATGAGTGTCCAGCCTTATAAAAATACAAACAAAAGAAACACATCTCTCTCATCCTTGCTGGGCGGTGAGCCCACTATTCTTACTGCCGAATGAGTGGACTGCAGAGAACCAACAAAAATACCAAAATTAAGGGGTTTCTGTTTATATTCTCTTCTTTCTGCTCCGCTGATGCAGCAGGTATGAATCTGCAGACACAACATGGGCCTGGTGAGGTAGCCCTGCTCGGCTGAGACTAGCAGGGGGACAACAGGTCAGACCCCCTGCACAGCACACAATGGTCCTTCCTGCAAAAACATTTCTTCTTTCTTATTAGGGCATTACTCCTTGCTGTACTGTAACAAACACAGTCTGAGCTTTTGACAGTCAGATTCCTCCCAATTTGCAAAGGAAGGACACTGGCATTTCCCTTCTCTCTTTGAACAATAATTGGCATTTATCCGACAAGCATTTATTTATTAAGTGCTTATCATGGACCAGGCACTATACTAAGTGCTAAGGTTACCAAAACTAGGAGCACGGTCCTTGAGAATCTAAAAATATAAATTAGAGGTCAAAGATAAAATACTTTCCAAATAACCTGAAGATTACCACTAGCATTGCCTAAGTCCAGCGATGAGGACCGGGAGGTTGACTTTCGAGTAAATGGGCTGAGATTGGGAGTATGAATCCCAGACAATGGGCGCTCTATGCTCCAAGCCTCTGGAGACTTTTTCTTATTTTCTGTGGTACCCTGAGCCCAGATTAGGGCCTCAACAAATACCTACAAGCTACTGAATGAATGAAGTGCGAGAACCGTCTAGAATAATAATTTAGTCATGTATGAATCTTTTTATTCCCCACACTAGCTTATCTAGCTTTTGCTTGGCAATGCTCCCTTACAGAGTAACCTGTTCCATCTTTGACCAGATAGGGTAGGCATTCCTTCCTCACACTGTGCAGAAATACAACCCTTTTCAACTTCCACCCATGGATGCACATTCTGCCCTCTGGGACTCGATGGAACACAGAACAGTTGCTTCCACTGCTGCTTTTTATTTTGCAAATTTCAAGTCCATAGAAAAGTTGAAGGAACAGCACAATTAACGCCCATATGCTTGTCACCTATTCACCAATTATTACTCTTTTCCTGTTTCTGCAGTTCTACCTCTTGCTTTTTTATTTACTCATAAATCATCTGAGAGTTATTGTGCAAACATAAGACTACATTACCTCTATTACTTTTGTGTATATCTCTTAAGAATAAGGACATTCTCTCACATAACAACATTTTTTAAATATCCCAAAGAAAAGTTTTATTAATAAAATATTATCTAAAATAAAATTCATATTTAAAATTTCTTAGGGGCGCCTGGGTGGCTCAGTGGGTTAAGCCTCTGCCTTCGGCTCAGGTCATGATCTCAGAGTCCTGGGATCGAGCCCCGCATCAGGCTCTCTGCTCAGCAGGGAGCCTGCTTCCTCCTCTCTCTCTGCCTGCCTCTCTGCCTGCTTGTCATCTCTCTCTGTCAAATAAATAAATAAAATCCTTAAAAAAAAAAATCTTAAAATATTAAAAAAAATAATAATAAAATAAAATTTCTTAAATTATCCCCAAAGTACCTTTTTTTTTTTTTTTATTTTAAAATATTTTATTTACTTATTTGACAGAGAGAGATCACAAGCAGGCAGAGAGGCAGGCAGAGGGAGAGGAGGAAGCAGGCTCCCCGCTTAGCAGAGAGCCCGATGCGGGACTCGATCCCAGGACCCTGAGATCATGACCTGAGGTGAAGGCAGCGCTTAACCCACTGAGCCACCCAGGCGCCCCCAAAGTACCTTTTTTTAAAAAGAAATCTGGATTTTAAAATTCCAGGTTAAAGAAAAATTCAGTCTCTTTTAATCTAGAACTTTTTTAAGGCTTTTTGTACCTTTATTGCATTACCTGTTTCTGCCAGGACTAGTACTACAACAGTGGTATCTATATGTATATCTATATCTATCTATCTATATATCTAGTATCTATATCTATATCGATATCTATATAGATAGATCGATATAGATATATCGATATAGATATAGATACACTGTCAGGATGTCTCACTAGTGATGATATGTAAGTTGACTGCCTGACTGAGAATGAGATCACCAGGGGTGCCTGGGTGGTTCAGTGGGTTAAGCCTCTGCCTTCAGCTAAGGTCATGATATCAGGGCCCTGGGATTGAGCCCCGCATCGGGCTCTCTGCTTAGCACGGAGCCTGCTTCCTCCCCTCTCTCTCTGCCTACTTATGATCTCTGTCTGTCAAATAAATAAATAAAATCCTAAAAAAAAAAAAAAAGGATGCGATCACCCGAACTATTCACTGAAAAGTTACATTTCCCCCTTTGTAGTTAAAAATAATTTTAAGGCAGTGTGTGTGAATATTCATTCCTCCAACAATTTATTGCCCAACTTTTAATAGCCACTTGATGATCCTTGCCTGAATCAACTAAGAATTATAAAATGATGATTTTCTGATTTTCTGATTCTACAAGTTCTTCTGCATGGATTTTTAAAAACCCAATGTGTTAGAATCCATTACCACTTAAAGGTTTTTTTTTTTTTTGATACTCAAAGTGTTCCAGATTTGACCAGCAGGAAGTTCTTGAAACTGCCTTCTAGGCTTTTTTGGTATGACCCATTAGTTGAGCTTTTCCCATCTTTCCATCACACCATGAGTCTGGACTCCCCTGTACTTTCCACTCCACAGACCCGAAATTAGCCATTCCACCATTCCAAACCAGGATCCCTGGTTTCTGGTGGTGGAGACTGGCCTTTAGGAGAAACAAGTATGCTAGAGTCTTCTACATAACAGCCCTTCAGGTGCTCAAAGCCAGTTACTTCTGTCCCACAAACTTCCACACCTAGGCTAAAAATTCACCAAACTCTTTACACAAGTCTTCCTGGGACTTAACTTTGAGTTACATCCTAGTCTTCTCTTTCATATTCCCAGTCTCAACTCAGTTGCTGTGTTCTATTCTAGTGGTTCCCAACATGGCAACACAACAGACTCACTGAGGGACTTCTTTACTGTACAGATTCCCAGGACCCACTCACCTATACTTACTGAGTAAGATTCTCTGGAGTGGAGTCTGGAACTCTATTCTTTATTTTAAGTTCTTCAAGTGATATCAATTTTTCAAGGCCTTGTGGATCCAGAATTAGATAGAATATCAAAAAGCATGGTCTAGAGCTACTACTTTTCTTTTATTGGACATTCTATTTCTTTTAGTATAAATAAACTGAAGCTCACATTTTTGGGGGAGGTGGAAGCAATGACCTAATATTTTTGGCTCACCACAAATTTCCAAAGAACTAAATCCTCAAGACTTTTTCAGACATACTGTTAAGTTATAACTCCCTTGTGTCCTTATGTTCCGTTGGTCTTTCAGAGCCAAGTGTAAGGATTTCTATTTGTTCTAATTAAAACTTCTATTGCTTGATTTACCAAACCTTCATTGTCTTACGGATCCTGATTTTATCATACAAAGTGTTTTTTTTTTTTTTTTACTATTCCAATTTTATGACATTCACAGTTAAAGTCTTCTCTCTTACACTGCCTTTTTTCTGTTATTATTTTTAAGTATAAAAAAAATCAGTCTCACAGACTTTTCTATGATTGTGGTGGTGGTTACATATCTATATGTATTCATCAATACTCATAGAAGCATACACCAAGAAGAGTGAGTTTTAAAGTATATGAATTATATCTGGAAAAAAATCAGCCTTACATTCCAAATATTCCACTGTATCTTTCTCCCAGATTAGGCCTCACTGATATATGTTGATTAATAATTTCTGCAAAATGGAGGAACCCAACTAATGGAATTTTCATAGACTTTGTATTTTTATTCATTTGAGGTCAATGTATTCTGGGTTTGATACCTTGAAAAAGCATCAGGGTTTGTTTTTGTGTGGGTTTTTTTTTTTTGTCTTTTGTTTTTAAAATTTAATTTATCATATGACAGCGAGATAGAGAGAGAACACAAGCAGGGGGAGAGGAAGAGGGAGAAGCAGGCTCTCTGCTGAGCGGGGAACTGGATGTGGGGCTTGATCTTAGGATCCTGGGATCATGACTGGAGTCGAAGGCAGACGCTTAATGACTGAGCCACCCAGGAGCCCCTTAAAAGCATCAGGGTTTGGTTTACTAACCCAGTCAACCCAGTGAATGCATTATTACCATTTAATCTGTTCCCACAACACAAAATGCAAAGTATAAGTGATGAACTGTGAAATAATGTGAAAATAATATTAAAGGAATTATAATCCTTCATAGAACTAGGCTTAAAAAAAAAAAAATCAAACACAGGCCTATCTTTTTGTGTATGAGTAGAAGTTAGATCATTTTCCACCTGTAAGTTTGACAAGGATTTTAAAAAATACTCTTCAGTGCTGGTGAAGGTCTTGTGAAATATATCTTCTCTCGGTATGTGTGAAACAGCCCTTCCGGCCTTTGAATTTATCTAACAAGGACTTCAAGAATTCAACTGGAATACATAGATACTGAGAAAAACTAGAAGAATTACACCAAACTTCTAGCAGTAACCAGCTATCTCTAGCTAATGGAGACAGGCTGTTTGGCTTTTTTAATGCTTTATATAAAAAAGAATGTTTAAAATATTTCTACAGTGAGCCCATGTTAGTTTTATAATTAGAAAAAAGAAATATATATATATATATATATATATATATATATATATATATATATCTTATAAAAATATCAAAGAAAGGGGAAGAAAATAAACCACCAAAGGAAGGAAATAGGGATAATTTTGGGGGGAGTAAAGATTTAGCTGTCACTCATAGGAATGATCAAGTAGTCAATAATTTCATAAAGAATTTCTGTTCCGAAAATGAACAGTATTTCCCTTGTGAAGCTTCTCTAAATGCCACAGAAGATTCAAATATACAGCAGCTCGATAAGGGATACTTGAACTGCCTCCAAATATTTTCCAAATAAGAAATGTTATACAGAATTATTAAAAACCATAAACTCATACCTTGAAGAACGATGCTCTGGTTTATTTCGTTCGTTGCGATCTGTAAAGGAAGGAGACAGTAACATGTCAAAATACTCTTCAGAAGCTCTGGGAAAGAAGTTCTCAAATGCCAGCTGCCATACCATAGATTTCACCAAGGACTGTTCAAAGGTTGCTGTGTCTTCCCCTGTATGAGGCTGTTCATCAGAGTTGAAAGGAATTGTCTGACAGAAGAGGTACAAAGGATACAAAGATAGGCATGGAAAGTTTTTATGGTTTGTTAAAATCATCTACTTGGAAAGTATATCATTACACATATTATTTCATTTTCAAAGATCTTTGCTGTTTTGAACACTTTGCTAAAACCCAAACAAATTTAGCTAAGGAAAGAAAGTAAGGAAACTGAAAAGCCACAGATTACTCAGCTCAAAAAAATCATTCCATGAATCATGGTTGGCAAAAGCTTCCAACAGAATAGGGAGGGGGGAAAAATGAGCAGTCAGCTACAGCAACATCTGCAAACACCCTAAGACCCAGACAGCCTCATCCTTAACTCTCTAGTGCCCAGAACTTTTCAGAAGCTGGGTTTCAACATTTCACTGATAATGAGGTGTAATGTGCTACATAGAGGGCAGAGATTCTGGACCACGAGTGCCCCCTTCCCCTGGGGACACTTGACAATGCCTGGAGACATTTTTGGTTGTCACAACTGGGGGAGAAAGAGCTACTGGTATCTGGTAGGTAGAGAGCAGTGATGCTGTTAGACATCCTACAATGCAGCCTACAACAAAGAATTATGTCACCCAAAATGTCGATAGAGCTGATGTTGAGAAACTTTGCCACAGGGTAAGAGACAAGGACATGGCTGCTTGAAGTTTTCACATGTGCCTCTTTGAAGGCTGCTGTAAAAGGCTGTTAATTAACCTGAAGACAACTGTATAATAGAGAAAGGACTACAAAATCCACAGGTTGTCTTTTTTTTTTTACTCCAAATAATTTTTTTCAGTACATGCTTAAGAATAAACAAAATGAAAAGGTCTCAGTGCTTTGGAAAAACTTAAAACAGAAAGCAAAGTGTAAGCCACAATAAAATCCTATGCAATGTTATTAAAATACAGTTTTCTGAAGTTCTTCTGAATTAATACAAACAATACAGAATTTAATGGCAAAACAAAGACTGGACAGGACGTATTTTCCCCCCTAATTTTACTGCTTGTGGAACAGCATAAAGATACTAAAAACATACTATAAAACTTCTCGGGAGAACTACGGAAGAAAAGGCATTAAGATTCACACAGTTAAATGTATTTATCAATTCTTTCTAAATAGGTTCATAATGAAAAAGAAATGTTTTCTAAACCAAGGAGTTAGTACACAGGAAGTATGTTTTCTGAAAGACTAACATGTAGGAAGAGTCACAATAAAACATGTTTTTATAGATACACTGCTCTCAAAAAGCACAATGTTAATATGCTTCTGGTTCCAGTTTCTCTCCACAGTGACCTCGTATTACTGCCGCTTTGAAAACTTTTGTTTTAATTTAACTTCGTTTTACCCACCCTCAATAAAAACATTATGTTTTTTTCACTTGTGGAGCACTAAAAATTTAAAGTCGTAGCAAGATAGCACGCATTTTAATCATTTTTTTTCAATCGCTCTTCTTCAGCTTTAGGCTGCTAGTTTTGTTAACAAAAGGAAAATATCTCAAGGCAAAGCGGAAAACTGGAGGCAGATCAGCCATCCTCATATAACAAAGCAACAACTCTTACCTGTGGCTAACGATGAGCTAAAAATCTGCCCAGGATACCATTTGCTGTGGCTGGGATCCTAGTTTCGTAGAGTTTATTTAGGCATGGAATAGCAAACTCCCCCCCAAATCTCCCTAGTGGTACAACACACAGGAGGAGGGGAGAAACAGAGTCATGATGCCTGTAAACAAGACTCAGCATCTGAGGGCTTCCCTCCAGGGCCTGTTCTGATTGGCAGATGTGCTATGACCAATCTGCACAGCTGGAATGTGTCCACTCAGGAAGCAAAAGCCTCGTAGCTCTCCTTCATTCTTGGTTAAAACAGGAAATTCTACAGTCATTTTATACGTTGTGCTCTAAGAAGATATAAAATCCCTCCCCACCATACTTCTCTGTCAAACTAGTTGATAATCTGTTAGAAGACATTTTTAACATTCCCTCCCAAATTCCCTCTGCATTGTATGTGTTATATTCCTTTGCAAATATATGTGCACAGTGATTGTAACATTTTAACACTCCCAAGACCCATATATTTCATAATTTGAGGGTGAGGGTAAATCATCTGTTACTCACAATAACCCCCATTCCCCCAGCTCTTGACAATGGAAAACAAATTAAAAGGTGTTCTTGTCCTACTATTTTTTCTCAAAGTATAAAAACAATCGGATTTCACATTTTGCCATAACCCATCTTTTAGCTTGAATATGTATATATGTAGTATGTATCTGTTGTGTATCTGTGTGTCTACACAACTTTTTACATACTTAAAGCAAAGTAATTTTCATGACAATCAAGATGATTGTGCAATTGTCAAGAAACAACACTAGTGGCGATGCTGAATTTTTGGCAAATTAATAAATGGTTATTATTTTGGTTCAAAATCCACGACTGAACAAAACAAAGCACCGAGGGCAGATTTGGGATCTGGATCTTGCCATCTCTAATGAAACATCTGGATAGATCTCCGTTAAGAAAAACGAGAACAGATTCATAGCGAATATGAAAACTTCATCTTGTCTATATATAGTGCTTTAAGCATATGGATTTTATTTATTTCAAATCAAATACTCCTTGGCATATAACCCCAGCCTCCAATTTTTTTTTCAGAGTTTCTAATTTTTAAACAATTAGGAGAGAATATACTTGCAAAGGTTTCTTGAACTTTTACATACTCAGGAATCATACAAATAACTTACCAGACAAAAGTCTCACCATTTATATGAAAAGAAAGAGTTCCTAAAAATAAGAAGCCTCCAAGTCTAACATTTAGTTGCCGAACAGTGCATCATCCACAGCAAATGTGCAACGACTCCAGGGGCCTACCAAAGGCCAGCAGCACACTCTCAATGTGAAGGTCAGCGTGGCCGGATAGCAATGTAAAGTCTGTTGGTTTTGTAGGTATCTTTCTCTCTCTCTCTCTCTCTCTCTCTCTCTCTCTCACACACACACACACACACACACACAGTGAAGCAAGAGAGAGAAAAAGAAAACATGCTTGCATTCCCTGTTCCTATTCATCCATGTGTCCTGGTTAAAAAAACTAATTGAGGAAATGGAAGACTACCCCACAAGCAGAACACAAGCAGAACATGAGGCAGAACTGGTGTAAAGGGTGCTGTTGGCTGTGTGAGTGTAAATGTTATCGGGAGGCAATGGGGGAACCCAGGTACATCAAGGGGTCTGAGATCAAGAGAGTGAGAGGACGTTATTATCATGGGTTGGTGACTCTGTAGGAGAACTCTTTACCCAAAATTTCCTGCCCTGATGACTTGTGATTCTAAATAATCTGGACATACATGAATCCAATGTTTATATATTTAGGTGATATTCCACTTAGGTAGAAATGGGCCCCTGTTTTGGCAGGGACAGCTTTTTGGGAATGGCTAGGCAGAGTCTACTGATGTGCAACTATTCAGGGTGATTCTGAATCTAGTAATACGGCAAACACTTTGAAATGAAGATGACAAAAATGCAAATGTCATCCTTTGCTTTGATTAAAACTATGAAGAATGGCCAACTTAGAACTTATTAGAATCCATGGTAAGACATTCAGGCTTTGAGGATTTGGCTTTGATCACTTAACTGGACAGAAAAATCAAACCCCATTGGGCAGGGAACTTAGACTACTAACTCAAGTTGGCAGTAGAAAGTTCTAAATCATTCTTTGAAATTAGCAGGAAGACTCAAGCTGACATGAATGAATACTTACAGACACGCTCACAACAGAATAGGAAGTGGTATAATGAAAGCTACCTTCTACCTCATATTAGGGTATTAAAATGAATAGTATCTTTAAAACTAGTATTATCTATAAAGGGATTCTATACCATACTCCCAAGAATTATTATCAAATTCCAACTTGGGGAGTATATAGTATATGTTACTTTTAAAAAATGGATCAATCCTGGGGCGCCTGGGTAGCTCAGTGGGTTGGGCCTCTGCCTTCGGCTCAGATCATGATCCCAGGGTCCTGGGATCGAGCCCCACATCAGGCTCTCTGCTCAGTGGGGAGCCTGCTTCCCCCTCTCTCTGTCTGCCTCTGCCTACTTCTGATCTCTGTCTGTCAAATAAATAAATAAAATCTTAAAAAATAAATTAATTAAAAAATGGATCAATCCTACAGAAATCCTTTGTGCCATTTTTTAAAATGATTTTATTTATTTATTTGACAGAGAGAGCAAGAGAGCACAAGCAGGGGGAGCAGTAGAAAAGGAGAAGGAGGCTCCCCGCCAAGGAGGGAGCCTAATATGGGGCTTGATCCCAGGACCTTGGGATCATGACCTGAGCTGAAGGCAGATGCTTAAAGATTGAGCCACCCAGACACCCCTATGCCATTCAGTATTAACCAAAGGATCCACACATTCTGAAAAAGAATTTCCTGCAGGAACAATATCATTACCTCATTACTTAGAAACAGAAAAAATAAAATAATATGTCCATCCATTAGAAGGAGGAAGATATTCATGGATCATGAATCTCACTTTGGCGACTCTTGGAAAGACTGGGGAAGTAGTTCCACTCAAATAGCTCACGGGTGGAATTGTACATATATGAGATAAGAGTTTTCAGAGGCTTTATTAAAGTTTTTAAATGGTTCTTTTATTTAGGCAAAGAAAACTGCAAATATATGTCGACTTGAAAAGAAGCTAGGGTTCATTCTACAAAATTACTCACACTAATACTTCCTCACCTCCTCCTTCCAGTCCGTTCCACCACCCTCATTCGGGTATGTCTCCAAATTGGCTAGAAGTCATTTTGGAGACTCCTATAGTAAACTGTATATTGGTCTTTCATCCATTTATTTATTTATTTATTTATTTATTTGAGAGAAAGAGAGCTCAAGCATGAGCACAAGCTGGGGGAGGGGGGGGACAGGCAAAGGGAGAGGGAGAAAAGCAGACTCACCATTTGGTGGGCAGCCTGAAATGGGGCTCTACTTATCATGACCCTGAGAGCATGACCTGAGCACAGATCAAGAGATGGATGTCTACCCGACTGAGCCACCCAGACACCCTAGTATACTGCTCTTTTAAATAGCAGGTTTTCAATAAATATATATTTGCTGTTGTTGAACTTAAGCGAGTTATTACTACACCAAGAAATTAAAGAGAATCTCTGTGAGTTACCACTTCAGGAGGCTTATTATAGAGTTTATGTGACTGCTACCCACGCGTCTATGGTAAGTGGAAAAATTTAGTCTACAGCATGGTCCATACTGACACCTGTTATTAATTCTAAAATGTCTAAACTCATTAAAATGCAGCACCCTAATCACACAGAGAGGGAGAATATGGGAAG
This sequence comes from Mustela lutreola, assembly GCF_030435805.1. Classification (NCBI taxonomy): domain Eukaryota; kingdom Metazoa; phylum Chordata; class Mammalia; order Carnivora; family Mustelidae; genus Mustela; species Mustela lutreola. Next base: position 142,276,191 of record NC_081290.1, on the reverse strand, counting down.
TGTTTTTCAATAAGGGAATTATGTTTCAACAAAGCAGACTGTCTGTGGAATCTGCCCCCCACCCCCACCATAGCTACTGCCTTACCTGTATTTTTTTTTAAGATTTTATTTATTTATTTGACAGACAGAGATCACAAGTAGGCAGAAGCAGGCAGAGGGGGCAGGGCAAGGAGGCTCCCCGCTGAGCAGAGAGCCTGATGCGGTGCTCGATCCCAGGACCCTGGGATCACAATGGGAGCTGAAGTCAGAGGCTTAACCCACTGAGCCACCCAGGCACCCCTTTACCTGTATTTTATGCTCTGATCAGCACTTGTCAGGACTATTGCGTCTTGACTGGATTTTCTGGTTCTAGTCTCTTTTCCTCCAATTCAGCTACCTTGCTGGCCAGACAACTCTGTGCCTCAGAAAAATTATCAATCACCTCATGCTTAGAGTCTAAGAGGATTACATGAGCTAATATCATGACATCCTCAGCACTTTGCCTTTGCAAAGTAAGTACTCAATGAATGTCAGCTGCCATCTTGTGAAAAGGCCAGCTATTTACTAGTGGTAGTGACTGGTCCTGCCCTTTGGTGACAGCACAAGTTACTCAGTCTCTTTAAACCTAGGTTTTCTCATCTACACAATAGAAAAAATGCTATCCTGATAGAGCTATTGTGAGCTAAAGGAATTCAACGGTATAAAGAACTTAGCTTAGACCCCTGAAACAAATGATACATTATATGTTAATTTTTAAAAACTAAGAAAAAAAGAACTTAGTTTAGTACCTGGAACATAAATTCCATGACCCTGTTACAATTGCTCTTAATTATCTTCAGTGCCTGGCTCAAAACCACTTTCTTCATGAAACTATCCCTGATTCCTCTTTCTTTTCAGCATCCTTGTATTTCGTTTCCTTTTGCTGCTGTAATAAATTACCAAAACTTAGTGGCTTAAACAAACAAAAACTGACTATACTATAGTTCTAACGACCAGCAGTCAAAACAGGTCTCAATAAGCTGAACGTCAAGGTGTCTGCACCTTGGGGCTGTCTGTCCTCCTGGGGGCTCAACATAAGAATCTGTTCTCGAAGTCTCCTGCATTTCTCGGGTTGTGGACCCCTCCTCCAACAACGCAGCATCTTTACATCTTCCTCTCACTCACTCTGACCTCTTCTGCCTCCCTTTTCCACTTAAAGGACACTTTGGATTACAAGAAGCCCATCAGGATCATCCAAAATTATCTGTTCATATCAAGGTCAGTTGATTAGCAATCTTAATTCCTCTCTGCCACGCAAAATAACATCTTCACAGATTCCAGGGTTTTGACATGGGCATCTTTGAGGGGGCAACATTATTCTGCCTACCATATCCCATCAGAATTCTCATACTATCTGTATCACTCGACACTTAGCATATGTGTCTTATTACTTAAAGTTTCAGGCACATGTCTATCCCTTATCTAACCAGGGTGCCTAGTGAGGGCGGTACTCTTTTTTAGTAAGCTCTATGGGGAGGGGGGGGGGGGAGTTGGTTTGAACTCATGACCCCAAGATCAAAAGTAGCAAGCTCTACTGACTGAGCCAGCCAGGCACCCCTGCAGAACTCTATCTTAAAACTCTGCTTCACAGGCAGACTGTAAATATTTACATCTGTAAATGTTTGTTGATGATGGTAAAGTCCAATGAATGCCGGTGAAAAAAATGTGTCTTCCTAAGAATGCCCATACGTGTATTTTACGTTTTATAAACACAGTAGTGATTCAAGAGTCACCTCTGCCCTATTAATGACCCACGTTTGGTCTACTCATGTCTCAAAGTAGCTCTCACCAAACCAAACCATACATAGAGGAAGAAACGACAGCACATTTGAACTCAAAGAAGAATCACCTCTTTGGCAAGAGACTGCAATTTTTAAAATATTTTTTTCTTTAAAATAGTTCAACTGAATCATTTTGATTATTGAGTGCAACTCACTACTGAACTAGGCTTTTTAAGGTTTCAGAGATGAAAAATCAGAGCCACCATCTACACTTGCCCCTCTTCACCCCAAGGTGCATTTGATAGCAACTTCAGGAAGATGGACATTTTACCAGTGCCACTCCAGTCCTGGGAGCAAGGTGGTAAAGGCAGGAGAAATGGAACCAGGCTTCGAACAGGGTGCCATCAACTCTCCTTGCTGTTCCCATCTCAGGCTCCCTAATGATTTTCTTAATAATTACTCTCAGACCTCTTTTTGGTACAAAATCACACGTCTTCTACAAGTGAAACTCATGATTCAAAGAGAGATGAAAAGACCTTTTAGTTAAATTTGAATCTCTTTAGTTAAATTTGAATCTCAACTACCAAATTAAAAATATTAGAGCCATAGTCAAAACATGAGGTCATTCCTAAGGATTTTTCTAAAGAAGTCATAAATTTTAACTAGAATGAGTAAGATATGCTATAAGAAAGGCAACCTGAGAAAGTGACTCAATAACAGGTATTTCTTTCAGTGTTTCCCAAATTATAATAACCTCTTGGATAGTCATAAAGCATATTATTATCTTAAAGGCTCTGAGAAATCTTGCCATTAAACACAAACACAAACAAAATAAAAAACAAAACCAAAAAACTGTTTAACTTTGTTTAACACAGGATTTCCCAAACTAATTTGAGGATGAAGTCATACTTGGTATCTGGTAGCCTGGCACATTGTGTGATTTTATCGTCACCATCCACTCCCCTGGAAAACCAAAGTCCCTTACACAGAGTTTGGTGTAAGGCGCTCCCAGGCCAGCACCAAGCCTGGTATGCAGGTGGCCTGGCTCAAATGATCTCAGCTGCAGTATGCAAATAGGAGTCTCCATTCCAATCCTATCAGGTCAAGCCCTGATCTTTTTAACATGGTATTAAATGTCCTCTCTAGGGGCGCCTGGGTGGCTTAATGGGCTAAGCTTCTGCCCTCGGCTTGGGTCATGATCCCAGGGTCCTGGGATCAAGCCCTGCATCAGGCTCTCTGCTCAGCGGGGAGCCTGCTTCTCCCTCTCTATCTGCCTGCCTCTCTGCCTACTTCTGCCTACTTGTGATTCCTCTGTCAAAGTAATAAAAAAAAAATAAAATAAAAAATTAAATGTCCTTTCTATATTCCCCTCACTTATTGATCTTTGATTTTATCATTGTTTAGGTTAATTTGTTCATCTCAGAATCATGTGTTCCACAGAGATGAGTGCACTTAGTGCCTCCAGGTACCTACTACTGCGTCATACCTGTAATGGGAAATCGACAACTACTTCAGTAGGACAACCCAGACAGAGGTTAAGTGCAGGCAGTCTAGGTCAAACGGCCTTGTTTCGAGTTCTTGCTTCACCATTTATTACCTGAATGGCCTTAGCAAGATATTTAGGCACTGTAAGCCTCAGCATCCACAGCATCCACTTCTGTAAGAAAGGGTAACAGGAGTACCCATGTCTCAGCAAGATGAATGGGGAGTACGGGAAGAAATACATACAAACGACAGGATGATTGCTGACTAGGATAAATGCTCAGTAAATGTTTATTATGATGATGATAATATCAGGGAAGCAATATGCATATAGAGTTCATAATACTGTGACTACAAATGATCTAAAAAGGTTAATTATCCTTTGTCTAGTATGGATTTTTTTAATTCGTGGGAATTTTTTCTCCTGCTTATTACTGGTCAAGAGGACAGGACTGTACTAATAATTAATTTCTGAATCTCCTCTTACCCAATCTTATCCAGCCTCTTACCCTTCTGAACCAAGGGCTAACTATAAAAAATTAATAAATCTGGACTTTAACTTTTCTTCATTTTCCCACTGCAGCCTCTGACAGAAGTGATAAATAAGGCCTAAGTAAGCAGCAGAAAAAAGAGAGAGAACTCAAAAGCAGACAGAGGCAATGCCTTCAGGATGCAAACTGTGCCAACCAAGAATCACCACCTCTCCCATCTTTGAAGTCTTTCCCCATCTCTAGTTCATCCTGAAGGTATTAAACCCTCACAATCATTTTTTGAGACCCAAGATCTCGAAAATAAATTTCTGGAGTAGGATTAATGAGTGATACAAAGAAAGAAACAAAATAGAGAAAACATTTCTATTTATAATATGTTACTAAAAGTATTATTTATATGTGTATGTAAATATATGTATATATACATATATTACTGACATCTGCCTCCTTAACTTAGGATAGTATGGATTTCTTTTATAAGAATCCAAAAACAAGGGTGCTTGCATGGCTCAGTTGGTTAAGTATCTGCCTTCTGCTCAGGTCATGATCTCAGGGTCCTGGGATTGAGCCCCGCATAAGGTTTCCTGGTCAGCAGGAAGTCTGTTTCTCCCTCAGTCCCTGCTCATGCTCTCTCGCTCTCTCTCACTCTCTCAAATAAATAAAATCTTTTAAAAAAATTGTTATTTGTTATTTCAGGTGTCAAGGATAGATAACATCTCTACCCACAGGTTGCTTTTTCAGCTGTTAGAGTAAAAATGATGATTTTTTTTCTTTAACGGGAAAAAGGCCCATTCTTACACTCCTTATTCCTTTAGTTTTGATTAATTCGCAGATGTTATAACAAAGTTTTACCTTTTCACACCTGTCTCTACAAAATGAGCAAATATCAGAAACCACTCTAACCAGAGACTCCTTCATCTGCAGGGAAAAGGAGAAAAAGCAGGGAAAAAAGGGAAGTTCACCATATTCCAATTACCATACACCTCACTCTGAGGTGAGATCATTAGGCTGTGGAAATCTTTCTTACACAGGTAAGGATTTTTCTGATCGGAGTCCTCAAACAGATTTTTAGCCACAGTGGGGCAGTCTTGGTCTCTAATCTAGAAGGACTTTTTCCCTTTTAATCAAGTAAAGGTAAAGCCATATCTGGCAGTGTCATATTACCTTACCTAGGGATAGACAACGTATTCTTTGCACAACACCACACTGCCTCTTGCAAATTCAAGCCCACCTGTCTCCTTCCTCTCCTCTTTCTCAGCAACCTTCCATCTGCACAACCACCTTCAAAAGGCTACTGGGACCCAAGCAAAGAGAATGCCCCATTGTCTCATTGTGTTCTTCAGCTGCATAGAATGCCTCTGAACTAAGTGTTCAGTTCTGATTTTTCACAGTTCTAGAGACACATAGGATCTTTAAGAGACCTGAGAGACACCTGCCATCTTAGCTTTGAAGCCTTACTTGATTCCCCACAAGCAGAAATATCGCTTCCCCACCACCGCACCACACAGTGCCTAGCACCGGTCAGCACTTCCCACATGTTGAATCACCTTATAATTCTCTTTATCTACGTCTCATTGCTTCCACTTTGTAAGTTTCTTCAAGACAGAGCATTTATGCGCCTTGCCATGGCTGGCACAGCACATTACACACAGTAGGTACAACCCGAGTATCTATTGTGGAGCATACCGGTAGGAGTCCTCGCCAACACCTCTGCAAATTGGGAACCCGCAGAGCTACAAAAGCCTTTGTATCATCTACTGTTTCTTTTGGGGGTGCAAGGGAGCAGTTGTTACTAATTCATGGAGAAGACAGATTGCGCATTACCATGCAAAGACTTCAAATAATTTTGATTTGGAATGAAAGCATTTTGAAGTGCGGCTTCAGAGAGTTGCAGGATTCACAAAACACAAAACACTGTGTTATGAAAAATGCACCATTTAAGGGAAAGCAAAAGCAATGCAATCATTACGAGAAGCACACAAAGCTACACAAGGGATTCACCTTCTGTGGCTCCCAGGTCACAAAACACAGTGGAGATAAATTCAGAGCCCATGATCAGCATAATGACAATGACAGCGATGACAGCTATTATTCACTGAGTCTCACTATGTTAGAGGCATTCTAATACAGTCTCATTTACTCTTCATGGAATTCCCACGATATGAGTCTTTTCCACTTTACTGATGAGAAAGCAAAGCCTCTGAGAAGCTAGTTAAATAAAAAGGGACTATGAATTTTCAAACCTGGATCTGAAGAATCCCAAAGTCCCTGCTCTTTCCACTCGGTTAGAAGGCTGGAGGTCCCACTCATTTGATAAACTACAAGGGTAAAAATGTAGAAATGCTGTTCACCATAAGCCACACTTACACTTCAGTATCAGACGGTGTGTCATTTACAGACTGAACCCAGAGCCTCAAATTCCTTCTAACTGTCTCTGAGGCTTTCTTCAGCTTCACAAAACAAACACCCTCTCATAAATTCCTAAAAATATAGAAGATTTTGCCTTGGGTGTCTTATGACAAGACCCCTGCACTGGGAGAATAGCTCCAATTCACTACCTGGTGCCATCAATAATTTTATGCCACTAACATTTATCTATGGGTTCAACAGAGTATGGAAATAGTTACATGGTGATAGGGACAGTTCATTATAAAATTAAACAGTTATGAGAATATTGCTTATTGTTAATTCCTATACTTACAGAGTGAAATTTTTAGAAAAGAATAAAATGACCTACAGTAATTATTAAATTTTTGTACGACACCAATCTGGGTATTGGTGATTTTCTTTTCAAATACAATTAGCCATCTTTTAATTGCAACACAAAATCCACTCTTTTTTTTTTTTTTTTTTTTAAGATTTTATTTATTTATTTGACAGAGAGAGATCACAAGTAGGCAGAGAGGCAGGCAGAGAGAGAGAGGGAAGCAGGCTCCCGGCTGAGCAGAAAGCCCGATGTGGGGCTGGATCCCAGGACCCCGAGATCATGACCTGAGCTGAAAGCAGAGGCTTAACCCACTGAGCCACCCAGGTACCCCAAAATCCACTCTTAATAATGATAGTTAAAACATACAAACACTGGGCAGCGAGGAGGAAGAAATATTAGCCACATATCAGAAACTGGCTCTGGGGCAGCTTATGTGTCATTTATGCAAAGCAGACTCTCAGATATCATGGGTTTGCCCGTCATCCACTAGCCAAGATTTCCACACTATTCCACACCCAGACTCACTGACACATCTGAAATAATGTCTGTTTGCATCATTGCTGAGTTAACCCATGCACCACAAGCAATTAAAAAACAGGTCTGAGAAACAGCGGACACTTCTAGTAATATGGAGATGAAGTACAGATCCAATTCTACTTTATCAGAAACCTGAGTAAGGCGTTGTATGCTTTCTTCCCACAGAGCTGTGAATGAAACACCTGCAGATGCAGGTGCATGAGATCAACCTTAGCCACTCTCTGGCTCAGTGTATTCAGGTACAGACCTCTCTGATCTACCCAGCTCTGGCCCAGAGAAAAAAGAATCAAAGACAATGCTGACTGTCTTGGAGGATAAGAGACTGTGGAATACTCCTGGAACACAACAAAAGCTACATTCAACAAACCTACAACTTATGTTGAGACACAAGAGCAAACAATTTCTTCTTCTTCTTTTTTTTTTTTTTAAGATTTTATTTATTTTATTTGTCAGAGAGACACAAAGACAGAGAGTATGCACAAGCAGGCAGAGTGGCAGACAGAGGCAGAGAGAGGAGACCCGAGTGGCTCAACTGACTGAGCCACCCAAGAGTCCCTCTTTTTTTTTTTTTTTTTAATTTTATTTATTTGACAGAGAGAGAGAGATCACAAGTAGGCAGAGAGGCAGGCAGAGGGGTGAGGGGAAGCAGGTTCCCTGCAGAGCAGAGAGCCTGATTCGAAGCTTGATTCCAGCACCCTGGGATCACAACCTGAGCCGAAGGCAGAGGCTTTTACCCACTGAGCCACCCAGGCACCCCCTTCTTTTTAACTTTACATTTTATTTTATTTTTTTCAGTGACCCAAATTTCATTGTTTATGCACCATACCCAGTACTCCATGCAATACGCGCCCTCCACAATACCCACCACCAGGCTTCCCCAAACCCCCACTCCCTCCCCTCCAAAACCCTCAGTTTGTTTCTCAGAGTCCACAGTCTCTCATGGTTCATCTCCCCATCCAATTTCCCTCAACTCCCTTCTCCTCTCCATCTCCCCATGTCCTCCGTGTTATTCCTTATGCTCACAAGTAAGTGAAACCATATGATAACTGACTCTCTCTGCTTGACTTATTTCACTCAGCAGAATCTCTTCCAGTCCCGTCCATGTTGACACAAAAGTTGGGTATTCATCCTTTCTGATGGAGGCATAATACTCCATCGTATATGTGGACCATATCTTCTTTATCCATTTGTCTGTTGAAGGGCATCTTGGCTCTTTCCAGTTTGGTGATCATGGCCATTGCTGCTATGAACATTGGGGTACATATGGCCCTTCTTTTCACTTCATCTGTATCTTTGGGGTAAATACCCAGTAGTGCAATTGCAGGGTCATAGGGTAGCTCTATATTTAATTTCTTAAGGAACCTCCACACTGTTTTCCAAAGTGGCTGCACCAACTTGCATTTCTAATGCATACTGTGAGTACAAACAATGCAGAAGAACCTTTGATATGTCATGAGAATTTTAAGAATCCACAAAATCTTTAACAAAAATATTTGTGTAACTTCCCAGACCTCTCTCAAATAACAATTTCACCAAAATCCATGTATTTCCTGTGCATATCTGTATACCATGAGTTGACTGTGTTTTCAACGTTCACTACAGTTTTATCAACCACTTGGATTCACGTACTTGCCTTACAGCAGGAATAAAAAATTCCAACGTCAGCTGACATGAAAATTACTTGAACTTACAGGGTTTCTATTGAACCATCAAACGGTGAATATTAAATAAATGAATGCCCAGGAGCTACTAAAATCTAGGAATATAAGGGAAGGATTTTTTTTTTTTAAAGATTTTATTTATTTATCTGACAGAGAGAGAGAGATATCACAAATAGGCAGAGAGGCAGAGAGAGGGGGAAGCAGGATCCCTGCTGAGCAGAGAGCCAGACTTGGGGCTCGATCCCAGGACCCTGGGAACATGACCTGAGCCGAAGGCAGAGGCTTTAACCCACTGAGACACCCAGGCATCCCAAGGAAGGTTTAGTTGTGACTAACAATCTTAAAGGCTTGCCAGAATAGATAGCATTTGGTTTGAGCATAACTTTAAGCTGGCAAAATTTGAGAAGTAAATATGGGAAGAAAGGCATCTAAGTTTAAGAGAACTATATACAACACAATAGTAGAGAAAACACAAAGAACTGAGGGATGATACTGAGTAATCCAGGTAGATACCAGAGTGTGAGGAAAATATACTGGGAGATCGTATTACAACATGAATTAAGGATCATTTGGAGCAATTTATGGATGTTGTATGTTAGCATCTGTACTTTTGTGCAAGAAGTGGAGGAAGGGTAGCCTGGTAGAATGGACTACAGTGGAGGGCTGGAGGATGAAAGAAGAGAGACCATGAACAACAGTATAAACCAGGTGGAGGGGCGCCTGGGTGGCTCAGTGGGTTAAGCCGCTGCCTTTGGCTCAGGTCATGATCTCAGGGTCCTGGGATCGAGTCCTGCATCGGGCTCTCTGCTCAGCAGGGAGCCCGCTTCCCTCTCTCTCTCTCTCTGCCTGCCTCTCCATCTACTTGTGATTTCTCTCTGTCAAATAAATAAATAAAATCTTTAAAAAAAAAAAAACAAACCAGGTAGAAAGCTTGATGTAAGGAAAGAGTAGGAGGAAATGAAAGTGGGAGGGTTGGGTAGAAACAGACAGGATTAGGAATGGGCAATATGTGTTGAGGGAGGGAGCAGGAGTAATGATTTGGTACATGGTATATGTTACCAGTAACTGAGGTTAGAAATAAAGCAAGATCAGACAATGGGTAGGAATATACCACGTTTAGGGTAACATTCACTACTTAGCACTATCAAGAATCTTATGCTACTAACATTTATGAGTTCAGCACAGTATGGAGCCAGGTTTGAGGCTTTTAAATGAAAAATCATATGTAGGGGCACCTGGGTGGCTCGGTTGGTTAAGTGTCTGCCTTCGGCTCAGGTCATGATCCCAGGGTCCTGGGATTGAGCCCCACATCGGGATCCCTGCTTGATGGGAAGCCTGCCTCTCCCTCTCTTGCTCTCCCTCGTGTTCCCTCTCTCACTGTGACTCTCTCTGTCAAATAAGTAAGTAAAATCTTAAAAAAAGAAAGAAAGTCATATGTAAATGTTTACTTGACTCAGTGGTTATATCCACCTCCTCTGCCTATAAATTGAAAGATAATGAAATAAAAACCTGAATAGAGGAGTGCCTGGGTGGCTCAGTGGGTTAAAGCCTCTGCCTCCAGCTCAGGTCATGATCCCGGGGTCCTGGGATCGAGCCCCACAACGGACTCTCTGCTCCACAGGAAGCCTGCTTCCTCCTCTCTCTCTCTCTGCCTGCCTTTCTGCCTGCTTGTGATCTCTGTCTGTCAAATAAATAGATGAAATCTTAAAAAAAAAAAACACACAACAACAACAAAACAAAACCTGGATAGAACCATGACAACTCTAAAACAAATCAAGAATGAGAGTGATCCAATGAATCAGACATCCTAAGAAATTTGAAACCAAGGTCAAAGACATCAGAGGTTAAACATGAGTTCTCTCTAGCAAGCTCTTTCTGAACCAAAGAATAAAAACTGGCCCCTTGGACATCCATGAAGATAGCTAATTAAAGCTATATTCAGATCAAGAGATCAAACTCCTCAGCACTGTTCAGCCCATTCCACAACAAATTACACCTAGAAGCCAGACAAGGTTTCCCTTTTGAGCTGAAGGGAGAAGACTGCTACCCATATGAAGTTAGTGATCTGCCAAGGGATAGTCCCAGTGGGGGACCTGGGACTTGATGAGGGAAAAAGAGTATAGTTTACGGTAATTTAGGCTTTAAATTAACTTCAGACCCAGAAATTATTGGGAGACAAAGAGGAAAGACAGGTCCTACAAGTAAAATATAGTAAACCACTCCATTTCAAGATACATCTTACTCCTAGAATAACAACTTTCTTAACTTGGCAATTTTAAGGGTCTGAGCTTGTCTTCCAACTCCCTTATAGGAAAACCCAAAATAGTATAACCCATTGGGGTGCCTGGGTGGCTCAGTGGATTAAAGCCTCTGCCTTCGGCTCAGGTTATGATTCCAGGGTCCTGGGATCCAGCCCCGAGTCGGGCTGGCTCTCTGCTCAGCAGGAAGCCTGCTTCTACCTCTCTCTCTCTCTCTCTCTCTGCCTCTCTGCCTACTTGTGATCTCTGTCAAATAAATAAATAAAATCTTTTTTTAAAAAATAGTATAACCCATTAATACACCATTTACACAGTAAGATGTCATTCAGAGAAAAGCACTTCTGGAGAAATAAAACCACTACTTCTATCAGCCAATTTAGTCTTCATTCATAAACATGTACCTACAACCAATGCCAAGCAAACATCTAAGGAAAAAGCAATGGTATAAAAGGTAAAGATCAAAATGAATGATCAATTCTGGATCAAAACAAAAGTGAATTTAGAGACTAGAAGAGAATGTTTAAAATATTCTACCGGAGGGGCGCCTGGGTGGCTCGTTCGGTTAAGCGTCTGACTCTTGGTTTCGGCCCAGGTAGTGATCTCAGAGTGGTTAAATCAAGCCCCACTGGGGGCTCTGCACTCAGTGGGAAGTCTGCTTGAGATTCTCTTCCTCTGCCCCTTCCCCGCCCCCCCCCTAAATAAATAAATAAAACTTTAAAAAGGAAAGATATTTCTGACTTACACATACTGGCCTGCCAACCTAATCTATGCCAAACTGAGAAGTAATGGTAATAAACAGAGCTGCATTTCCATTCTCTGTACCATGTGCATCAACTAACTGTCACAGCCCTGCAATTATTCCCATTTCAAGATGTGCAGACTGAAGTTCCCCAGGGTTAAGTAATTGATGCAGGGTCACAAGACCGACCAACAAGGGCAGATCTGAGACTGGAACTCAGCTTGGTCTGACTCCAATCCCACACTCAAGATGGCTTTTCAGAACAGCACATTCTTGATGTGCCTTTTTAAAGAAACAGTGAGGGGCGCCTGGGTGGCTCAGTGGGTTAAACCTCTGCCTTAGGCTCAGGTCATGATCTCAGGGTCCTGGGATGGAGCCCTGCATCGGGCTCTTGGCTCAGCAGGGAGCCTAATTCCTCCCCTTTCTCTGTCAGCCTCTCTGCCTACTTGTGATCTCTCTCTATGTCAAATAAATAAAAACTTTAAAAATATATTAAAAAATAAAGAAACAGTGAAAGACACTGAAAACACCACATCTCTACTAACAAGTCCGAATTTTATTTGTTAAAAGGAAAAAGTCCAACGGAATATAAAGGCAAAGGTGCATTTAGAACAACAGGTTTTATATGAGCTTATATGGTTCTTTTATGCCCTTGGGTAATAGCTGATTGGGAAATTAATGATAATATTCTAAGATAAAATCTCCAGTATGAGGACTTCAATCATAAAGGGGGCTGTATTTAACTAGAAATATAAGATTCTTAATCCCTAAATACGGTATGTGGGAAATAAAAAAGATAAATGATCTTTCAATTAAAAAGCTGTAAGAAAGTTCTCCTGGGTACAGATAAGAAGTCGAACTAGATTTGGCATTGGCAGTACAACTAACAAAGCTGCAGGAATCAAGAGGGAAAACAGAATAAACAGAAAAAATTTCCCAATAATAATTCCAAGTAACAAACACAGTGATAATCCTAGAAATACTCCTGACTATTAAACAAACTATAAAAAGATTCAGAGAGAACAGAATACACCCAAACTTCTGAGGCATCTGGGTGACTCAGTCGTTAAGTGTCTGCCTTTGGCTCAGGTCATGATTCCAGGGTCCCAGGACTGAGCCCTGCACTGGGCTCCCTGCTTAGGAACTCACTGGTCGGTGGGAAGCCTGCTTCTCCTTCTCCCACTCCCCCTACTTGCGTTCCCTCCCTCGCTGTCTCTGTCAAATAAATAAATAAAAATCTTAAAAAAAAAATACACCCAAATTTGTCTTCCATTTCCCAAGAAATAGACACCATTGTAAAAGGGAAAGAGCTCTTACTAGTTATCTCTCCTTGATCTTTATGATGTTAATCAATTAAGAGCAAATAAATGTGCAATCAGGAATTTTTATACTTTTAGTAATCTGTGTCCAAATACTTATTAAGAAAAATCATTTTATATCTAGATTGAGAGCATACTCTGATATGATCAAATTTAAAAGTATAATAGTAAATAAAAAGGTGAGACTTTATACTATAAAAGGAGAAAATAAATTGAAGAAAGAGATAAAAAGGAAAAAACAATGTCCCATTTCTAATTCACTCCGTGAATACCATTAAGATGTGGGAGAGGAAATGTATAAACTGATGTCACAGACCCTCAACAAACATGGCAGTAAATAAAGTGATTCCAGTCTCTAGTGAGGATGTCACTGACAACAGAAGTTCTCAACTGTTTTAGGCATTCATATTGTGTTACCTACTGGCAGAAATTAAGTCATAAAAGGACAAGAGGTGGACAAATGGCAATCATTAATGCTATTATTTTGAAAGACTGAAACACAACATGAAACATCGGATCTGTCCCATGCGTTTCCAAGGCTATTCCCTAAGTCAGTGCAGGACAACTGTTGGAGAAAAGCTGAACATTCAAAAATTCTCAATCTGTTATTCTTTTCCTGAGCACTAAGGAAAATTGCTTTTCGTTGCTCTAAGCTCAGGGAAGACTGATGTGGCTTGAGAATAGCTGCTAAAAAGGAGACAGACTATAAACAGAGAGGTTTTCCAATCCTTGCCAGAGCGAGAACTGAACAGGGAGTGCATCTCCATGTATGTCCTTTTCGAGGAATGAAATAATCCACAATTTTCAAGACTCATTTTGAAACTGAATTTCTAAGGTATAACATATACTTTTTCAGAGCAGTAGCAGGCACTGATTGGTAGAGAGGCTAAGTGGTTTTTGCGGGTTAGTGAAATAGCTTTCAGCTCCTGAACTTAGTAACTAGGAATCAATGGCTGATTTGACCTTCAAAGGTCTAGAGCAAACAAGACACACACATCTTACCGTGACACCAGAGTCTTTTTTCACATCTCTGAAAAATGAAACTGCAGACGGGTTTTCTTTAACTCAAAGACAAGCTAATACATGAGTTTGGGGGAACTGTACCTTTAGATTTTAGAGAAATTGGGTCAAAACCCTGACAGCATGTATAAGGAAAGCTCAACATTCAAGTTAGTCCAAGGAAAACAGAACTGCAACAAAGTCAGGAAAGGACGATGCTATAATTATCTGATTCTCTCATTGTTGCTTTCAATATTTGAGGATCACAGGAATGGCTTCTTCTCAGAATTATCTTTTAAAAAAAAACCAACAATATTAAAAATGAGATTTAAACATAAACCCAATGCTTATTTTTAAAGGGCTTGACACCACCACGTTATAGTCAGAGACCATAAGACAGACATGTCAAGGGAAATGTATGTTCTGGGAAAGTGTAAGATGCAAATGGACATCAGAACTATGGCAGCCTCTCAATCTTGCCACCTAATTTAAAATAATTAATCTGTACAGAAAAAGTGTCTCCAGTGTTGAACTGAAATGTTAACCAAGTGCCAATAGGTGTGGCTGTCTCTAAAGCACAGCCATAGCAAAACCGACAGGTCACAGGCAAGCATCTCTACTGTACAGAATCCAAGTAAATATAAGAATAAATTGCGGGGTGCCTGGGTGGCTCAGTCGGTTAAGCCTCTGCCTTTGGCTCAGGTCAAGATCTCAGGGTCCTGGGATCGAGGCCTGCATTGGGCTCCCTGCACAGTGAGGAGTCTGCATCTTCCTCCCTCGCACGCTTGTGCTCTCGTTTTCTCTCACTCTGCCTTCTCTCTCTCTCAAATAAAGTTTTTTTAAATTATAATAATAATTAAATTGCTAAGCAGTTTTCATCACTACTGACCTTTCTGATTTAGTCTTTAAACTCATTAGTATATTAACATTAATTTGCTCAAATCCTGAATAAATAGTGTAACAAGACACAGTCCTCTATTAATTTGTTTTTTAGGGGAAATGTAAAGGGATGTCACTATTTGTTAAGATTTCAGGTGAATGTTTTAATACAGGAAAAGGGAATCCTCCCTTAGCAGTGCCACGTTTTCAGAGAACAAATCTAGGACACAGATGAGTTATTTTTACCTTCCCAGCTTTTAGCGGTGACTATACCCAGAGCCCTTTTAGATGTTCTTTTTTTTTTTTAAAGATTTTATTTATTTATTTGACAGACAGATATCACAAGTAGGCAGAGAGGCAGGCAGAGAGAGAAGGGGGAAGCAGGCTCCCTGCTCAGCAGAGAGCCCGATGCGGGGCTCGATCCCAGGACCCTGAGATCATGACCTGAGCCGAAGGCAGAGGCTTTAACCCACTGAGCCACCCAGGCACCCCCCCCTTTTAGATGTTTTTGAGGAAGACACACACATTCCCTATAAAAGATCACAGAAGTTCCTGGTTTGATCTAGCTGAAGTCATCTAAATTCAAATTGAACAGAATGGATTTGCATTGGCCCAATTTGGCTTATGAGTTTTTCACTGGGATTTGACTCATTCTCACTTCCCAAAGAATTTAAAAACTGGGATGGATTTAACTGGAGAAGGAACAACAGGATTTTATAACCATCTTGAAGACAGAGAAAAAAAGGGCTACAAACTGTTTTTGCCTGGTGGCACTGTTTTGGGTAAATTTTTTTTTTTTTTTTTTAATTTATTTGAGGCAGGGAGCAAGCACGAGTTGTGGGGGGGGGGCAGAGACAGAGGGAGAAAAAGACTCCTCACTGAGCAGACTCCCAGATGTGGGGCTCAATCCAGGGAACCTAAGATCATGACCGGAGCCCTGAGCCACCCAGGCATCTCAGCAGATTATTTTTAAACTGATGTTTTTAGGAAAATTTCTCCATCAAACTAAGTCGCTTGAAGCAAAGTTACAAAAGGCAAATATCCTAACATCATGTTAATATCTGAATGTGAAAAGAAACCCCAACTCCAGGTATTCATCTAAGGAGCACTGACAATATTTTATTTCTCAGAGTTTCAGGTGCTTTGTGATAACATTCTGAATTAAGGTTTTGTTCTATGCTCTCAATATTTAAAGGCTATGAACTGAGTTACTTTCTATTTTGGGCTTATCACATTACCTAAGATTTTCTGTTCGATGGTGATATTCAATAGTGCTTTGAGTAGTGTAGAGAGACCCTCTTACCTACCACCTGTAGGAATGGGTACAATCTTTCTGGAGAGCTATTTGGGGTTTTAAAGTTTATAGCTTTTCCTCCAAAATTCTACTTCTAGAAATCTACCTTCAGGAATAGAAAAGTGAGGGAAATACCCATATGAAAACATTTAATTGCACTATCTTTTACAATAGCAAGTCCACATGGTCAACAGTAGAGAAATGACCATATGTTGACACATTTATAATTTTTAATAAACTGTGTGGTTATTATCCTATTCAACATTTATTGCCAGGACTTACCTAAAGTGCTTTACTCACTCAGCTTCCCACGAACTCTATGAAGGAAGTTCTCTTATTTACTGATGGGAAAGGAAGAAGTTCAGTTACTTTGCTAAGATCATGGAGCTAGAGGTGAGGGTCCTGGGATTCCAAACCAATCCTGCTCCAGAGCCCAAACTATTCAACACCAAACTGCTGTTGTGTGTATTGCTTTTCAAAGGAGATACTGCATTACAATTTTTCTTCCAAAGATTTTTGCTTCAATATTCACACCCAAAACTGATCTCTGGTTTTCTTTCAGGAAACATACCTCTTCCTTGTTTCAATATTAATGTTATTTTCCCTTCATAATAAGGAATTTGGAAATTTTCCTTCATTTTCTGCGTTCTGAAACAGTTGAAAATCGCACTGCAATCACCTGTTTCTTAAAGGTGTGGTTGAATTACCTTGTAAACTTGAAGGAGAGAAAAGGAAGGGTAGCTAGTTAATAATTTTCTCTATTCCATCAGTAATAACTGTCTTTTTAGATGTCCTATGTCTCCTGAGGTCGGCTATGGTCACATATTTTCCTTTTCACTTAAAAACAAAAAATCAATAGCTTTATTGAAATATTATTTACATGCCATAAAATTTACCTGTTTGCAGTACACAATTCAACAGTTTTTAGTAAATTCACAGATTGCAGATCTGTGCAATCATCAGTCATTTTAGAACATTACCACCACCCTAAAAAGATGCTTTATGCCCATTTGGAATCAATCCTTGCTGCTATCTCCAGCCCTTCCAACCTGTTTTAATTGTACTACTCTATAACCCTGATGCATGTATGAACAGATGGATTCGTTTTATATGGATTTAATAAAACAAGAGTCAAATCTAGGATATATTGCATATAGTGTGACTATATTAAATTATTTACTTCTAGGAAACTAATTTAGTGCTATGTAGAAGTGGTATCATTTTCTTATAGCTCATTAGAGTTACTTGGCATTTATGGGGATAAAAGACAGTATGATTGTTCTTATTTTCTTATGTTCAGTACTGAGACTGCAATAAACATGTATTCTTAAATGCCCCAATGGCAGCCAAACAATAGGAAGCAAAACCTGAAGTATGATCACAAAAACCACCCTGCCTCCAGCCATATCAGAAACTGCCATGTTTCTTTACTTTGTATTGTCCAACTGTAATATAGTTTTAAATTATTTTCTTACTTTCATTTTTTAATTTTTCCTAATGAAAGTATGAAAAAAATCTAGCTATTTCTGAATTGGACAAAGTGTTTTTTCCATAATGTTCAGGACCTGAGTGCTGAGAATTAAGCTCAGCTGACTAGACGTCCAGCCAATATATTTTTAATTAACACAGAATAGAGATTTCTCTCATTAGGAAGCATTAGTGTCATTTGATTTCAGATCCTTGCTTCAAAGTTCTCCCCATATAATAGGGAACATTAAGTATAAGATTAAACTTAATTTAACAAGAAAATCTTTCTACATGTTCAAACATGCATAATTCAGTCAGTAGCATATTTAGATTGAAGATTAGAAAAAACTGCTTTGAGCATTGAGAATTTCTTCCAGTGATAAAGGTCAAAAGAACACAGACTCAGGGGGCACTTGGGTGGCTGAATGGATTAAGCCTCTGCCTTCAGCTCAGGTCATGATCCCAGGGTCCTGGGATCGAGCCTTGCATCTGGGATCTCCGCTCATAGCTTCCTCCTATGTCTCTGCCTGCCTCTCTGCCTACTTGTGATCTCTTTCTCTGTCAAATAAATAAATAAAATCTTGGGGGCGTGGGGAACAGACTCAGAGAAGCAGAAATAGCATTGACTTTGGTATAAAGAGGGGTTCAAATCCATCTTTTTCTTCTTCCCTTTTTTACCCCACTCCACCCACCACCAGGGCTTATAAAAACAAAACAAACAAACAAACAACAACAACAACAAAACAAATGGAGACAAATCACAAGCAAAAGACTTCAGGGGAAACAAAGTCCCAGGACTTTCTTAAAGTGACTTTATACTGTTTTAAAGATAGATATATAGATATATATAGATATATATATATATCTATATATATCTATCTTTAACTCAGGAACTAAAGTAACTAAACTAAGTTGCTTCCCTGTCAATTTAATATCCTTGTTGGCCATCTGTTACTTTTCTATTGTCTTCTCATCAAAGACATAAAGTAAGCCTCAAAAACAGTTAAGTGGGTATTAAAAGATTGTTTCGAGTTTTAAACAGATGTGTACTTATGTGAAAGCCCAACTATAGAGCACTCAAGAGTATGTAATTATTTTGCTGACAGGTTTGAATTCACAATCAAGTTATCCGAAACCTACATACACTCAGGCATATTTTCAGAGTCTATACATATGCTTTGTCCTAGGTATACACTCATTACATCCATAACATTTAAAAATATTTTCTTGGTTAAATAAAAGAAAAAGAATTTACTTAGCTCTTCTAGTTTCATACCTAAAACTTGTTTTCAAATGTTTCTCTGAAGAAATTATCAGTTATAAGGCATCAATAATAAATATCTTTTAACTGGAGGGAGATCATAAATATGAATTTCTATACAGAATAATAAGCATGAGAAAATGAAAAAGCAGTACTAAATCTTAAATATGAACCATTAGAGGTTTCTCCTTCCAAAAAAGGCCAAAACTTTGAAAACACGATCAAGTAGAATAAATAAAACTTCATATAAAATTTCTTTCCAATTCAGTCACCACAAACTCAGAATTCAACTCCGATAAAACCTGGAATCAATGATTTATAAGGGTTTACCAGAGAACTAGAAATCTTTATAAACTTAAAAAAAAAAAAAAGATTTTTGAAAACAACATTTTCAAGGACAAAACAGAAATCAAGTCTGCTCTTTTATTATGATAGCTTCCATTACTCTCCAGCCTTGCCTCTGATCACTTTCCTCTTTAAAAATTCAGTTAAGGACCTCTCTGTTTAAGCTCAGCCTTAGAATTTGGAGAAGTATTAATATTCCATCCCCTGCATAAGGAATAAGAATAAAATATCTTCTTATTTTTCTTATTCCCAATTTCAGTTACTCCCTCCAAATTAGTACAGTATTGTTTAGTGAAAATGTTTTCTCCTAACAGTCCCATCAGATGAGCTACTGTGGAGGAGTTGAGGAAATCAACAATGAGTATGAATGAGGAGGCAGGAAAAGGGATGCTCTCAGTCACTAGAACTCGGTACCATCTTTGTGAAAGACAATTTAGCAACAGAGATCAGACTTAAAATGCTAGGTATTTTCTGGGCACCTGGGTGGCTCAGTTGGTTAAGCAATTGCCTTCGGTTCAAGTCATGATCCACGGAGTCCTGCATCGGGCTCCCAGCTCCACGGGGAGTCTGCTTCTCCCTCTGACCTTTTCCCCTCTCACGCTCTCTCACTGACTCTCTCTCAAATAAATAAATTTAAAAATCAAAAAACAAAAAGCTAGGTAATTTCTTTAGTAATTCCATGTAAGAGCAATTCACACCGAAGCAAGTACAGAGGTACCCAAGAACACAGATTTCCTTAGCATAGTCTACAGCATAATTTATAATAGCAAAAAATAAACACTAAGTTCCCATCAGTGCATATGAATTTAAAGTCATGCTCTACTTCTGCATTGTGTAATGTTATGCAGCTGAGCTAAAGAAAAGTCTTCAGCTCAGTATATGTTGGTATGGAAGGACCTGAGGGAGAAAGGTGAATTGCATGTAGAATACTTCCACTTTTCTGTGATGTACTCACACACACACATACACAGAGATATGTATACACAGAAGCCGCACAAATATACATGCACAGGCAGAAAAAGAAGGAAAGACATCTGGAGCGATGCTCAGAAAAGCACCCAAGAGGTGCTAGAAGTAAAGAGGGCGAGGAGGCAAACTTTCTATTTTACTCCATATCTTCATTTCTCGACAGTTCAAATTTTTTCAATAATTGTAAAGAAAAAAACCAACTATATATTATGCCTCGCATGCAACAGAAGAGGGAGCCAGACTTAGTAGGATTTTAATAATAATTGTTAACTCTAGATTTCTTTCCATCTGACAGCCTGGAGAAAAAGGGCGTTCTGCTCTGGTCACAGGAGCACCAGATCTAACGTCAAGTCTCCCATGATGGTTTTGGGAACCAAATGGGGAACTGTGGCCAAAGAAAACAGTGGTTTTTGAGCTGAATCGCTAGGCGAGGCTCAGTCAACAAAGAGGACGACTGAGGGACGCATCCCAGCCTCAAGTTTCAGTGGTCCTTAAGCCTGGGGTCTTGGTGTTCAGATCCGTACTTGGAAAGTCTCAGAAAAGTGAAAGAAAGGACAGCCAGAGGCCTCTCTGTGCTTCTGACAGTTCTCTCTGATGTCTAGGGCCTCTCCCGCCATACTCTACCATCAGGACTAAATGATCTATCACCCGACCTCAGATGCTACCTCCGTGATCTTCCCCAGCCTTGTTATCACCAATAACTGCATCTTCTCTGTGACCTCAACCTCAAGCATCTCACTTCCCAGCACACTTAACTGTCTTTCCCGCACTCCTGAGAGCAAGAAAGCCAATTCCAATCATTTTCAACCCCATTAAGATATATAACTCACTGATTTTTGCCTTGTTTTCCTCTCTACAGTCCCCTCATTCCTTATTTCCCTGCTTCCCAGCTTAAGTTCATGATTTCTCATTATAATTACTCCCTTTCCTGGCCCCGTCATTGTACCCACTTAGAGAACCTTGGCCTGGGTACCGCCACCACTCTGCCTCTCTATGCCTCCACCCATGTTGCCAAACACTACCCATGAACAACGTAAGTCTGGCAATTTCACTTCAAATGCCAGTGGACGCTTTCTGCTGTCCAGCAGTCACACTATTCTTTCTCTGGCCCATTCATCTCCCACACTTGTGGATGACTAGTTCACTCCCTCTTCTTGGGTCCTCAATACTTCCCTTCCCATCCTCACTCTCAACAGATGATTTCTCTCCCACTGAGGAAATGGAAACCATCAGCAGAGAACTTCTACCACCACATCTCCTACCAAACAGCATCTGTATGCACATACTTACTGTTCTTCCTGTTGTACAAAAGACCTGTCTGTGCTCCAATCTAAGCATCCTCACGCCCCAGCTGAGGGTTAGGTTCAGTCCCCTCCTGTCTGCTCAAGGACACTGCAGCGATTCTCCTGCTTTCTCTCCTGCATCAATTTCTCCCTCTTCTAGGTAATTCCATTAGCACACAAACATGAAATAATTTCTCCCATCTTAGAGCAAGAACAAAAAATTGTACCACCTAGGCTCTTCTGCCAGCTGTTTCTCAATTTCTCTTTTTTCCCAAAGATTTTATTTATTTGTCAGAGAGTGAGCGAGCAAGCACATACAAGCAGGGGGAGCGGCAGAGACAGAGGGAGAAGCAGGCTCCCTGCTGAGCAGGAAGCCTGATATGGGACTCCACCCCAGGACCCTGGAATCATGATGCTTAACCAACTGAGCCACCCAGGCGTCCCAATTTCTCTTAACAGTAAAACAACTTAAAAAATTGCCTTATTTGCTGTCTCAAATTCTTCCCCTTTCTGTCTTGAATCTGTTGGGTTGCAAGCACCCTGGGAGCTTCCCAGCGGTGATCTGAAACAGAGGGTAGGGAGAGACCAAAGAAAGAAGCAGGCCACTTCCAGACTGGTAGTTTAATAAGGAAGGGAATTTACACAAGGCTTGTTTTGGGCAATCACCAAGACAATCAGATATCTATCCTCACCTGCCAAATATTAGAACTACACAGAGGCCTTAACTGGGCTAGTCACATATACTGTCTGGACAGTCTTAGCACCACATCACTGTCTCAGGGATGTGTCTTTGGAAAGCCTCTAGGAATATGAAAGGCAAATGGAACCCACATTCCAAGAACAGAGGAGGGGGTAAGGAACCTCTGAATGCCCAGGTCCAGTTCATGGGTCAACGGACAGTCATGTCTACTTGATAACCTCCTTCAACAGAATCCGTCCATGAGGCTAAATCCAATGGTCAGTTCTTCATTGTCTGCAGCACTTGGCAGCCAATCACCTCCTCCTCCCTGAAACACATTCTTCACCTGCCAACCAGAAGACTACTAGCAGTTCTCTGCCTAACTCATGCGATCCTCTCAAGTCTCTTACTGGTTCCTGTTTATCTCATCTGAACTTTGGTGTGGTCAATCCTTGAAACTCATAGTGGGCTCCATTTCTACTCATTCCCTAGGTGACCTTATCTCATTCTAAGGCTTTAAATACTTTGACGGGCTGGTGACACCCTAATCCAGCCCTTCAGTTTGTGGCAATCTCCTGATTCCACATTCATATATTCAATAGCCTAGCAGACATTTCCAGCTGGACATCCCTCAACCTGCCCATAAATGAATTTCCTATCTACCCCCTAAAAACCAGGTCTTACAGTGTACTCCATCTTAGTAAGTGGTTATTCCACAGTTCCAGGGGCCCAGGTCGAAAAATTAAAGATTTTGTTTATCTGTTTGATAGAGAGAAAGAGATCATAAGCAGGGGGAGCAGGAGAGTGAGAAGCAGGCTCCCTGCTGAGGAGGGAGTCAATGTGGGGCTTGATCACGACCTACACTGGAGGCAGACATGTAACTGACAGAGCCACGCAGGTGCCCCCAGGATCTACCACTTTTTACCACTTTGCCCTCACAGCTCTGGTCCAAAGTCATCATTACCTCCTGCCCAATTTATTGCAACAGTTTTCTAACTGTTTCCCTGCTTCTACACCTCACCATTCTCAACCTAGTAGTCACTGTGATCCATTTAAAACTTTAAGTCAGACCAAAATCTTCCCATTGTACCAAGAATAAAAGCCAAAGTCCTCACCCCATGAGGACCTACTCAGTCTGGCTCACTCCCTGTCTGACCTCATTTCCTACTGCTGGCACCCCTCACGCACTCTGCTCTAGCTTTAGTGTTTCTCAAACGCCCAAATACACCCCTGCCTCGGGGGGCTTTGTACTGCTATCATTCGTGCTTCAACTCCTCTTCCCTCAGGTGACCACTGGCTCAATGCCTCTCTTTCCTCCAACACCTGCTCAGAAATTACCTCAGTGATGTCTTCCCTGACCACCATTATTTAAAAGTCACCACAGCTCCACCACAGCATCCCTTTCCTATTCTATTTTTCTGCCCAAAGCATTTGTCATGATCTAAAACTGCAATATAAGCTCCATGAGGACAGAGGCTTTTTCCATGTTGTTACTCCTCCTATTCCAGAACACTGTCTGGCATGGACAATGAAAAAATGATCACTGAATAAATAAACAATGTCTCCTGGACTTGGGAGGCTG